>NC_056733.1:769629471-769636971 GCF_019279795.1 Protopterus annectens
CATAGTATATACATTTCAGTATTCATATTTATATTGTTTCAACTGCACATGGTCTGAATATCTAATTGTTTCTTTTTAGTTACCAAACCCCAGTAGTATTAATACTAACTTTTGACTTACCAGCCATTCCATGGCAGCAGATGATACAGTCTACAGACTAGGAAAATGTCCAGAAGTATTTGCTCTTTTGTCCTGCAAGTTGCCTAAGACGATAATGGCTGCACTTTACTCAACCAATATTAAGCCAGCAAATCATCAAAGAGGCTATTATCAGTTACAGGAGCAGCAACAATGATTATGTCATGCAGTGAAGCTTATTTCTGAATTATTTCTGTCTGCAAACATTTGTAGTACTCTGAGTTAGGTCTCTAAATGTACCTTGTGTTCATTTTGTAGATTCTATTATCCTGAGTTTTGTATCCAGTAAGTTTACTTTTCAGATTAGTTTATCTTCTATTTTTATTCCAAATTTCTTGATTTGACACTTTTGTGTTTTCTTTCTTTTGTTTTTTCTTTTTCTTTTTAGTGAGAAAAATTATTTCCTGTTCAGTCAAATTAGATTTATTTATACCTTTACTTTTCCTGAACCAATTGGATAGCAGATTGCTTGCCATTATAAAAAGTGGCATTTTTTATCATAAATATGTATCCACAAAAACTGAGCTGGGGATTATTCTGTTGGTTCTAATGGAATATTGAGGTATTCTAGTATGGATAGGTTCATACATTCATAGGTAGGTACTAGGCTATTGGCCCTAGGGCCTATATAAGCCTAGCCAAAAAGGTACCCTGGCTTTCGCCTCCCAAGAAAATTATTTACCTGTGTCCCTGTCGAGCAGAGCCACAGAAGTGATCCCCGGGGTGAATTTCCTATCTCCAATCCAATCATCAAGACTTTTCTTGAAGAATGCTAATGAGGAGCTTTGTTTGATATGGATAGGTAGTTTGTTCCTGAGTAAGGGAAGTCTCTGGGACAGGAATCTATCCCTCCAGCATGTTCTGTTTATTGTGGTGACAAGGTTTAGGTCCCTAGAGCATGTAGCTCAGAGGGATTGAGATTTCTTTAAGTGGAGCATGTCCAACAGTTCTGGGTTTGACATAGCTTTGTATGTTAGGCAGAGATCGCCTCTGAGTAGGCGATATGCGATGGACTAAAGCTGAAGTTTTTTGAGACAGTCTGGGTAGGGCATCTGTTTGAGGCTGGTAATCCTGTTTGTGAGGTATTTCTGTGGCCTTTCCAGTTGTTGTAGATGTCTTGTGAGGTGCCAAAAGGGGCATTGTACTCTATAATGGGTCTAATGAGTGATGAGTAGAGGGGAACAATGACCTCTTTTTTCCTGGATGAGAAACCTTTTGTGATGAAGTGTGCTACGTAGAAGGATTTCCTGACTACTGTGGTGATGTGATTATCAAAGGAGATACTACTGTCCACCTGTATCCCAAGGACTCTTATCACACTTTCAGTGTTAAGTAGACTACCGTCTATGTGGTAGTTCATGGGTACAGAGTTTTTACCAAAAGGGATGACAGTGCACTATTTGGCATTGAGCTTAAGGCCATGGCTTTGACACCAGGCATCTGTCTCAGTGAGGCCCTTTTGTAGGATGTCCACATTGTTAGGAGTTTTGATTATGGCTCCTAGTTTGCATTCATCTGCGAACTTCATTAGCCAAAGACCTTCTTTGTTAGCCTGTATTTCAGAGAAGTGGATACCAAACAGGAGATGACTCAGGACTAAACCCTGTGGTACTCCACTTGTCACTGGTCTGAAGTTGGATTTGGAGTCTGCTACTTTCACAGTGTACGTTCTGTCAGTGAGCCAGTTGACAACCCATCTTGTGACATAGGGATTTATACCTAGTTTAGTGAGTTTGTCTATAATTTCAGAGTGGGGGATGGTGTTGAAAGCCTTGGTGAGATCTAGATAGGCTGTGTGAACCACCTTACCCTCATCTACGGCTTTGGTGACTACTTCAAAGAAGTCTATCAGGTTTAGGAGACATGATCTGCCTTTACAAACCTGAACTGGGTGGAGTCCAGAGTTTGGAGATTACCAATGTCTTTGTTTATAAGTTCCATGATGATACGTTCCATGGCCTTGCAGACCAGGCTCATCAGGCTAATGGGGTAGTAGTTCCCGGGGTCCATGGTGGATCCCCCTTTGTGGAGTGGAATAACTGTCACTGTGCACCATTCAATAGGCACAAAGCCTGAAGTGAGGCTATGATTGAACATGGTACTTAATTGGGGTGCCAGTTTGTTCTGTATTTTGTGTAGAATGCAGCCTGGGATGTTGTCAGGTCCCATGGATGCTGTGTTCTTGGCTTTGGAGAGTGTGTTTTTTACCTGTGCAGCCATGATTACAGGAACTTTGCATTCTTCATGTATAGATATGGGCCCTTTAGGTGGTGAGAGGGGGATAAAGTTAGCACTGCACCTATCTGCCAGGATGTTGGCAATATCCATTGGTTCTGTATATTTAGTGCTATTGTCCTGTAACTCAGAGCAGATCTGAGTGTTGCCACTGAGATTCTTGACATAGCTATAGAATGCTTTGTGGTTGTCTTTAGAAACAGTGGCAATTTTGTTTTCATAACTAGCTTTGGAGGATTTTATGAGGGATCTCAGCTTCTTAGTCAGGATGACCAGGGAGTTCCTCCAATCATGGGATTTTACTCTTTTCTGTAGCAGTTTCTTTCTTCTGTTGTAGAATTTGTTTATGCAGGGGACCATCAGATTGGCTTCCTTTTTTTTGAAGATAACACCTTGGTTCTGTTAGGGATAGCATAATCCATGCACTTGTGTAAGTGCCTATAAAGTGCATTTGTATAGGATTCAGCAGTCATACCTCTATTGTCCATCTGCATGGGTATTATGAAGTTTGCCACTTCTGTCTTAAGAAGCATGAAGTTGGCTTTGGAGAAATTTTTTATGGTGGCTTCCCTAATGACGGGTGGGGGTGGGATGTGGATGTCTTGGGTGATTAGCTTGTGGTCGGATCTGACCAACGAGAAAATGACCTCTGGTGTGAAACACCGGTCACCCATGTTGGTAATGACCAGGTCTAGGATATTGCTACCCCTGATGGGGGTGTGGATAAGTTGATCCAAGGCATTAGAATTTATGAATTCCAGAAAACATTGAGTAAAAGAGTTGGTACATGAGTAGTTTTCCCATTTAATGTTGGGATAGTTGAAATCGCCCATTATTAAGGTGTTAGCATGTACTCTAATATTTTCCAGTGTATCAAGAAATGAGGAGTGGGAATCCTGGGGCATGGTGGGGGATCTGTAGCAAGCTACAATTTGGATTGTGGTCTTGCCCAGAGTTAGTTGCACTTGAATAATCTCAGATGCATTATGCTGAGCAACTAGCCTGGAGGATAAATAGCAGTCACTGGAATATGAATGTGCAGTTTTTATCCATACGCTGAAATTGCTTTAAGGCTATTTGGGACTCGTCATTGCATGTTTAAATTCCTATATCGTCTCAAACATGCAAAACGATGGCTGGTAAACTTTAATGCATGGTCAAGAACTACTTCCCCTATATATATAAGAGAACTTAAGGATGACAGTTGTGATGGTTGGACCTATATCTTTCATTTTTCAAGTTTAGAAAACTTAGAATAATAGTCATCATACTACAAAAAAAAAAAATAAAAAATAAACATTTTATATTTAAACAAGTGTGCACCAACTTTGCTCCACAGTAAGGGTGGAATTTTATGAGGAACATTTGCTCTTTAAGTTTTTGACTTATGCATGGATTACACATTTTTACAGTTTCTGGCTGTTCTTTTTGATAGGTCATGTCAGGCCAATATCATTAGCTCTTTCTTTGTATTTGCTTATTCCCATTTGTTTTACTTAGATGCTTCTAAGTATATCTGCTCTTAAATGTGGGGAGTTATTGTTGTTTCTCCTTTAAACAACTAACCTTGGAGGACTTAGACTCTGTATTTATATGGATAGTAAAGCTATGATTTGTGGATTAGGTGAGTTGCCATTATGTAGCCATCCTAGCATAATCACCTGATAAAACAGCTGGAGCATAACATCATTATGCGTACAGATTTTGAACTCTTGTAACTTTTCACCATAGACTAGTAGTGGAAAAACAACCTACATTACTTCTAGCTCTCTGTTTCTCTCTGTCAAACAAATCTTCCGTAATTCTGCAGATATACTTTGCTTATCATAGCTGATCTATACGGAAGCTTCCTGGGTTTCTATTGAACTAATAGGTCATACTTTTATAATAAAAATAAAATTTTCTGGAAATTTGCAGATGTTTTATATAGTGCTTTTTATTAACTTGTCATAATTAACTATACTTCGATACTGTTTATACATTTATTAGGTTCACTTTGTTTCACTGTGACCCTTATATCTTTTATGTGCTTTAGTTCTCTTAAGTTCTGGCTCCTTTTGCAGTAGGAATTACATGTATTGTCACAGGAGAAAGTTTTATAGGATATTCATATTGTAGACAATTTTAATATCCCAATAAGTCAGACCATTTTTAAATGCTGTCAATACTTTTCAACACAAATGGCTCTGATCATGAACATTTTATTGAATTCTGTATCTAATGTTTCAGACATCTGCAATATAGTTTTAATCACAGAAACCTTGTTTGTTGCTTTTGAATTACTCATCAGAATTATTACCATATGCTTCTATTTTAACCACCTCCATGGCTTACAGTGACAAATGCCTGAATATGATTCAAAAGAATCTGATCAGGTCTCTTGATAACAACCAAGTTGGTATGTATTTAGATATAGATGTCAAGAAATTTCCCTTGAGAATAAAGTGAAATGAAGCTTGAGATATGAATTTTGACATCCATGTCAAGAACATATAAAATCTGGGTTACGATCAGAGAGACACAACCATGGTTCTTTGTTTCACTTGGACGTTTAACTGCTTTCATATACTACTAATTACAGAAAAAACTGTAGGACCCTGAAGTAGTTTAAAGCACACAGACAGTGTCAGAAACTATATGTACCTCCGATGAACAAATGCCTTTAAAAAATCTTAGACTATTCACTCTGTCTACCTTTTGGTTTATTGTATGAAAGCAAAGTATTTTACAGCTTTAATGCTGTTTTAGCTTCTCAGCAGTGTTAGTGATCTAGCATGAGATTAAATCTTAGGAATTCTGAAAGATCATTGACAAATCATTCTTAAATATCTTTAGTCTGTCAGAAATGTACTTAAAGTCAATGTCTTTTCCCCAAATCTGGAGCATGATTGCATCATTCTAGGTACGTATTACAAGTTTACTCTTTTTCTGACAGACAAATGTCATGTAATTATCTAACTCCCAAATTTTTCAAATATATAAATGTTTCCAAATTTAATTTTAAAAGGGCCATAAAGCACACCTAGGAAAGTACATGACCTACTTGTATGAAATATGAGTAAGTTCTAGTGTTACAGCCCTCTAACTACATGCCTTCCTTGGATGACTATAACCCCCTTACCTGCCAGCTTTTCCCTTGCATAGATTACTGCTGTGTTGGGTGTTACACAATGTTAAACAATTTTGTTTAGGCACTGTCCATATGATTGGGCAATGTTGTTCTTTTTGACTGTTACTATGTCTGTGCATAATTATATTGTATACTGTCAGTTTTGTCTTTACTTGTTTCTAGGACTTTTCTCCCTGGCTGCTATGGTAAATGGGTTCTGCTCATTTGGATTTCATGGTCAGCATACTAAAATAAATACATGCATTATTGCACAAATGTGTATATTCACAAAAACAAACACACACATGGACTTGCACCCCCCCACACACACACACACACACTCACGTTTTGTCTATCAGATGTCAAACGTATTGCCCTCAGTAATGCTGATTTACAAAATCATTGACTGTAAGTATGCATCCTCTCAACCCCTTAGCAAAAAAAGATCTGGACAAAGCCAATAATAATGGGGGGACAAAGGCCAAACATTGTGGCTATATTTTAAATATATAATCTTAGGAAGTTGATATAATGAAAGGTTTTGCATTAGCATGCATTTTCTGCAGGATATGATGTCTGAAATTCAAATGTTGGTCATTGTTTAGTGATTTCAGTCAGCAATAATTTGCAAGAAAACCACAAATTGTATGAGGAACAGACAAAAAATAGAAGTGTAAACATCTGGACAATCTGAGAATATCTAGACAGTTGAGATGGTATAATCATGTAGCCATGTCTGACATTTTGTGAGAATGCTGTGATGATGATACTTTCATTTCTTTTGTGAACATTTGGTGCAGTAATATGTTCCTGGTGTAGACATCATGACTATTCAGTTCTGTGTTAGTAGTTTTACATGGTCTGTCTGTACCTCTAAATTAATCCCATATCCTGGCACAGAAAATGAGATATCTGAGCTTTAACAGTTCTTTCAATTCTTAGTATGCAAGTCACCCAATGTGACAAAGCAGTCTACATTTTCTTTATGCTCAATCCCCCCACCCCCGTTTAGAACTGATATTAGTATAAATTAGTTTTGTAGATAGCATATTTGGCAAGTGTTTTATATGTCTTGTTTGTGCAAAGGGGCCTTTTCTAGTAACTTATGCAAACATAAATCAAGCAGTGAGTGACAAATAAACCAGATCTGCTGGATCTGTGCCATCCAAAATCATCCTAATTAGTGATGTTGGACCATGTATCCTGTGTCAGCTACCAGCTGTGTGGTATGAAATAGGTATGGAAGCCAACGGCAGGTGGCTGTCACACCATCATCTACAGCTGCTCTCGGTGAGACTGAAGCTATGTCTGCGGCAGCTGGCATGAGTGCCCCTCTTCTCCCCCAGCCAAAACACAAACACCCCCGCAACACACAGACACACACACACACACACACACACACACACACACACACACACACACACACACACACACACACACACACACACACACACCTCAGTTGTATGGAAAACATTAGGCAGTTAGTTTTCACCAGCTTGAGGTTACAGACTTGTCCTGTGTTAAATATTTCTCTTTAAGTAATGGCTTGTCCATGCTTGCAATATCTGCATTTTAACACAAATGTGTAGACTTTGTTGTCTTGTATTTTTACATGTAAACAGAACAATTTATCTGAAGTGATAAAGCCTAGTATAACTTAAGTATTAGCATGGGTTTTGCTGCTTATTTTGCAGGCAGAACACATAGTAAATTAAAACAGAATATAGATATTTTGTCTCTAACAGGGCTGCACTGTTACTGCCTAAGGAAGACTAGGCAGGATCAATAACTACAACAAGACGAGTCTCCTACTGCCTGACTAAGCACTGAATATGAATAAATAAAAATGAATTTTGTCTCAAAGCACAGATGATACACATTTAGATAATATGTGATATAGAGCCTGCTGCAATCAACCAGTCATTCAGAAGCATTCAACACTTTTAATAGAAATGGTGACAGTGAGGAATAATTTGGGGGTGATGACAAATCATTCATAAAAAAGATTTCTGAAAACA
>NC_056733.1:769639471-769661971 GCF_019279795.1 Protopterus annectens
TTTGCTAATATGAGAGTATGTTCTTATTCACAGTCTCAAAAAGCTTCACTCATATGAGGATTTGCTGTTTTGACCTGCAACCATATATACATAGGGTTCCTGTCAGAAGAATGAAGACACGTTATGTCGAATGGGTCTTCGTCGAACTGTAAATGTTGAAAACGCACAATGACGAAGCAGCTTTTAAGCAAATTCTTCCTTTGGCAAAGAAGTCGCTTGGCCGCTTCCATCACTTTGCCATTTTCAGCACTGTAGTGCAATCTCGGAGTTGGTATATTTAAGTGGGGGGGTGTGGTGGGCAAAGCCCTCTAATTAAAACAGTGTTTAGTGTGTGTTTTTCTTTTTGGCGAACAGCAAATTTTTTCCCTGGGAAAAAATTTGCTGTTCTGGCTGTTCACTCTTTTTTGTTTTCGTTCTTTTGTGATCGATATAACAGCGTTTGATCTTTTAATCATTCACTGTTATAACATAGACCCATATACATATATAGCTAAATTTTGTCATCTCTAAAATTGATCAACATCTGTTTAGTCAAAAATGTTATTTAACATTTGTTAACTGGGTTAGTCCGATGGGGCATGTATCCTTTTTCAGCAGAGGCCCAGGGGGAAAAGCCCCCCAAAAAATAGCATTATACAGAATAATACAAATTTAAACAATAAATACAAAAACTAGCTACAGAGTAACAAGTCAAGCAGATTAACCATAAGCAGAGCAGATATAAAATAATAAATATAAGCATTAACAAATTGTACTAGAAAGTGCTTCAAGGACAATTGAAATTGATCGACTAACCAGATGGCCAACAGGTGTGAGAGATTCCACATTTCTCGGGGGTAGGGAAAGTAGTGTTGTGAAATATTTCAGGGTTATCCTAATTTGTGGATGAGTTAAATGTCCTGTTAGATTAGGGTTACAGTTTTGTAAGTTCCTACTAAGCTTTCTGCTGTGGAGACTATTGAGAAACTCAGCTACTTTACCCAGTACTGGTCATCCAGACTGGATTTTATAGTTTGATTAATTAAGACTTGATTTTCTGCCTGCATTTTCTAATGATGTAGCTGATTTGGTTTTAGACTGAAATACTTGTGCATGTGGCATCAGTATGAATCTTGTGTACTGCAGTAAGCTATGTCAGGAAAGAAATTCTTAACATCCAAGTTAATTAATGTCAAAATTAACGCGTCTATATTAGATTATTGAAAGTTTTATTCAGCGAATGCTCACATGAGCAAAAATGCTGGAAATCGAACTTCTTATTGTGGGGGGCTGCACACCCCCTGCTAACTATATATTCCAACTCTGAGATCGCACTACAGTGAGGAAAGGGCAAATATCCCACTCTTCACTGTACCATGACCCCACAAACACCCTTTCGATTTCCAGCGTTTTTGCTCATGTGAGCGTTCGCTGAATAACATTTTCAATAATCTAATATAGACCCAAAATTAACTATTAAATCTGTAGATAAAGGTGTTACAGTTCGTGTAATAGGCACTGACTATTACATGCACACTATTAGCAACATGCTTCATAATGCAAATATTTATCCTAAGGTTACACCTTTCTGGAGGCTCCCTATTGAAATGTCAGCACTCAAAATACAGAGTGCCAAGAAGCTGAAAAAAAAAAAGACTAAAAATGCAGGAGAGGAGAGAATCTTGAAAAATCACTCTTCCCCTTAAATCTTCTTATAGGTTTGTAGGTTCATAAGTGTGTACTAGGCTAATGGCCCTGGAGCCTTTACAAGCCTAGCCCATAGAATTACCCTGGTATAGTGCCATCCAACCTTAGTTCCCAGTGCCTCTATCGAATAAAGCCACTGGAGTGATCCCTGGGGTGAATTTTCTATTTCCCATCCACTCAGCAAGATTTCTCTTGAAGAGGGCTAGTGAGGTGCTCTGCTTGACATGTATGGGAAGTTGATTCCATAGCATGAGCAGTCTCTGGGTTATGAACCTGTTCTTCCAGCAAGTTCTATAGTTTGTGGTAATGAGGATGAGGTTTCTGTAGTGTGTGGTGTGGAGGGATTGGGATTTCTTCAGATGTAGCATTTCTAACAGAGCTGGGTCAGACATGGCTTTGTAAGTTAAGCAAAGATCACCTCTAAGTAGGCGATATGAGACAGAGAATAGTTGGAGTTTTTTTAGTCTGTCCATATAGGACAAATGTTTAAGGCCTAGGATCCTCTTTGTGAGGTACTTTTGCAGCCTCTCCAGTTGTTGCAGGTGTTTAGTGAGGTACATGCCAAATGGCGCATTGTACTCAATGATTGGCCTAATGAGGGAAGAGTAGAGGGAGACAATGACCTCTTTCTTCCTGGATGCAAAACCCTTAGTAATGAGATGTGCCACATAGAAGGACTTTCTGACCACAGTGGCAATATGGTGGTCAAAAGAGAGGTTGCTGTCAACCTCTGTTCCCAGATCTCTTATAATGCCTTCTGTGTTCAGTGGACTACCATTGATGTGGTAATTCATGGGAGCCAGGTTTATCCCAAAGGGGATGATGACACATTTTTTGGCATTGAGCTTAAGGCCCTGGTTCTGACACCAGTTGTTGGTCTCAGTCAGGCCTTCTGTAGGATGTCAACATCACTTGGGAAGTTAATAATAGCTCCCAACTTGCAATCGTCTGCAGACTTTGTCAGCCAAAGTCCCTTCATGTTGGCCTGGACTTCAATGAATTAGATACCAAACAGGAGAGAACCCAGGACCGAACCCTGTGGGAATCCACTTGTGACTGATCGGCAGTCTGACTTGGAGTCAGCTACTTTCACACTGTGGGTTCTACCTGTGAGACAGTTTGCAACCCACCTAGTGATATAGGGGTTGATGCCTAGCTTAGTGAGTTTTTCTATGATTCCTGAGTGGGGAATGGTATCAAAGGCCTTGCCTTCATCCACAGCTCTGGTGACTGACTCAAAGAAGTTGACCAAGTTAAGCAGGCATGATCTCCACTTCACAAAACCAAACTGTGTGGGATCCAGAGTTTGGAGATTCCCTATATCCTTGTTTATTAGGTACATGATGATGTGTTCAATAGCTTTGCATATCAGACTCATCAGGCTAATGAGGCAATAGTTCCCAGGGTCTGTAGTTGCTCCTCCTTTGCGGAGAGGGATGACTGTAGCAGTGCACCATTTGGTAGGGACAAAGCCTGAGGTGAAGCTGTGACTGAACAGTGCTCACAGGTGAGGTGCCAGTTCACTCTGTAGTTCATGTAGAACACAGCCAGGGATATTGTCGGGTCCCATAGAAGCTGTATTCTTGACCTTGGACAGTGCTGTTTTAACCTGTGCAGCAGTAATATGGGGTGTCTGGCAATCTACTGGTATTGTGACTGGTCCCTTGGGGGGGAGAGCGGGGTAGAGTTGGCACTGAATCTGTCGGCCAGTATATTGGCAATATCTCTTGGCTCGGTATAGGAGATTCCATTGTGCAGTAGCTCAGAGCAAATCTGGGTATTGCCATGGAGATTCTTTACATATCTATAGAAGGCCTTGTGGTTGTCTTTACTATCTGCTGCAATTCTGTTTTCATAGCTAGCTTTAGAGGATTTGATGAGGGATCTCAACTTTTTGTTGAGGCTGATAAGGGAGTTTGTCCAGTCTTGGAATGTCACCTTATTCTGCAGCCTTCTGTTGTAGAGTTTGTTTATGACAGGGGACCACCAGATTGGCTTCCTTTTTTGTGGGGAGAGCATCTTGGTTCTATTGGGTATGGCGAGATCCATGCATGTGTGTATGTGTTCATACAGTGCATTGGTGTATGAATCGGTGGTCATGCAACTGATCTCCATTTGCATGGGTGCAGTGAAGTTAGCCACCTCTGTTTTTAGGAGCCCAAAGTTAGCTTTGGAGAAGTTTTTCATTGTGGTTACCTTTGCAGGGGTTGGGGTGGGAGGGATGTGGATTTCCAAGGTGATTAGTTTGTGGTTGGATCAAACCAGGGAGGAGTTGACTATTGGTGTAGAGCAACTGTAACCCATGTTAGTAATGACCAGGTCAAGGATGTTGTTACTTCTAGTGGGGGCAAGAATGAGCTGGTCCAGGGCATTGGAATTAATGAATTCCAGGAAACATTGGGCAAGTGTATTGGTACATGAGTAGTTTTCCCAGTTAATGGAGGGGTAGTTGAAGTTGCCAAGTATGAGAGTGTTGGGTTGGACCTTAATATTCTCCAGGGTACTTAGGAACATGAAGTGTGAGTCTTAGGACATGGTTGGGGACCTATATCAGGCTATGACCTGAATCACTGTCTTACCCAATGTTAGCTGCACCTGAAGTATCTCAAATGTGTTATGTTGGGCTACTTGTCTGGAGGTGTGCGCATCCTTTATGAATATGGAAATACCACTGTCTTTGGAGCTTCGGTCTAAGTTCTGGGGCCGAAAGGTGTGGATTGAGTTATAGCCTGTTGTGCAGTAGTACTTTCTCCTGCATTGAACTAGGTCTCTGTTACTGCACAAATGTCAATGTTCTCTATTTTAAGGAGTGCTTTTAGTGAGTGCCTTTTGAGATTTAGACTTCTAGCATTGAGCAGCATGACCCTCAGATTGCATTTGTTTGTAGCTGTTACGGTGGTAATTTGGTCTTTGGAATGCCACCTAAAAAAGACACTATAGAGGTGGCAAGAGCCTTCGCCAGTATCTGGAAGCCCAGGGGTGACAGATGCAGGCCATCTCTGGCAAAGCATTGAGGTCTGTCAATCATGTCATCCCAGGCTGACAAATACTGGATGCTCTTAGAATGCCACCAGAAACTTAGCCAATTGTTGAAATCAATCATTTTCTGCTTGTACTGTGATATCATTCTGGGTGATGGTAGGATGCTGCTCAGGGCTAGAGTCATAACCGCCTGGGCTACATAATCCAAGTCTCCTTTTATGTAGTCCAGGGAGGTATGTCTCAGGTCATTTACACCTGCATGTACAATGACAGAGTCATATGTGTACCTGTTGTTGAGGGACCTGAGTGTGTGCAGCATGTGGCAGATCCTATCACCTGACAGGCAACTGACTGTTACTTTCTCCTTATTCAGCCTAGTGAGTGGGACATCAGTGTGCCTCACGACTGAGTCACCTATGACTAGTGTGTTGAGCATGCTGTTTTGCCTTAGAGGCTTTGGTTGAGTGGCACACTGCTTAGGAGAGTTATGTGTCTCATGATTAGTGTTGTGTTGTGGTGGTCGAGTGTGTTTCTGCCTTGGAGGTCTCTGCTGTTTGGGTAGATTTTTATTGAGAGCCTCCATGAAGGTGGGTGTGCTATTTGTGTTTTATGTAAAGGCAGTGCTGGTGTATGTTCTGGAGGGCTATGTGTTCCATGTGGTGTTATGCAAGTGTTGACTTTCTCCTCTTGACCAGCTATTCTGATCTTGGCTGGAGAGTGCGGGGCTTCCAATTTGGATACATCAATCCATTTCCCCCGAGTCTGAGTGTTAGGAGGTAAGAGGAGAGGGTTGTCAGTGTACATGAAGCAGTTGCTACATTGCCTCAGGATGCCCAAGTTCACCAGGTTAATAGGAGAAAGCACAGGGAACTAACCTTTATACATGCCTGGAGGGGTGGGCATTAATAATAAGTACTGGAGCTGTTTCCTTGTAGAACATTTAGTGCTGGTACAACTTTTGTGTGCAACAATAATTGCTACAAGAAGTCTGGTAAAGTGCTAGATTAATAAGCTAGTAAAAGTGCAGGAGAGGATAGAACTAGTAGATCTAATGGAAAAATTGAAGACCAGACTTTGACACCACTCAGAAGCTTACAAACAGTTCTGGATACAGCAAATCTGTATCTGGGCTAGACTAGTTACAGAAAAGGCAGGAAGCAAGCACAAATGTGGACTTTTAAACCAGAAAGTTGAAAGAGATAAAAAAACTGCCCAAACAGCCAACAAACTACAATTTCTGGGCCAGAAACCACTCCTGTAGTGGTAGATAGGCTACCTAGTGCTTATCACTCCAACTGATAAGCTAGAAGGCTTCCCTCCAACACAGAAAAGCTTGGGGGGGGGGTCAGAAGCTTGCAAACAGTTCTGGATACAGCAAATTTGTATCCGGACTAGACTAGTTACAGGAAAGGCAGGAAACAAGCTTAAAATTCAGAATTTCTTTTACAGAAAAGCAGCTAAAACAGCACTAAAAACAATTCAATTGCAGTGCAAGCTAGCCCACTTGAGTGTGTAGCAGTATTAAAGCAAATACAGTTTAAATAAATGCAATTTATTCAAAATGTGTTCTGAACTGAATTCAATTATTCTTTTATTCAACTCTGAACAGTTAAAAAGGTCCAAAAAATATACTTATCAGCTGAGAAGCACACTCGATCACAACACAGTGAGACTGTAGAAAAGTTTTTTTTTTTTTTTTTTAGTAAAGTGGAAAGGGAGGAAGGAAGAGCAGAAGATAATTCAAGGTTAAGAAACTAACTGGGTTGGCCTTCTCAAATGTTCTCTCTGTATTAGGTAAAATGACCTAATGACAATAGACTGGGAGAGTTTCCTGGATCAAAATTACAGCAGGGGCGGGCAACTGTAAGGCCACCAAGTATAAGAACAGGATATCAATAGGGAGGGAAGCTAGGAAACTAAACCGGTTATAGATACACTCCTTGGCAGGAAATCAGAACAAAAACTAGCTAGAAAAGATTTACAAACAGTGTGACAGTAAAAACCTTATTTATCAGGCCCTGTGAGGCAGAACATTTTAGTACAACCATACAGATTAGTTTATAGCTATAAAATACAGTAAAACATATGTAGTAGACAATAAAGGTACTATAAATATCTATAAGCAATAACTAGTAAAAATAAGTAAAAAAAACAGGATACTTAAAGTTTTATATCACAGATCAGAGTTTTGCTCAGTGCCCTTCCTTTGATTAGCTCTGTGTAAAATGGCAGAAACAGTCACAAGGTAACCTCTTAAGTAACAGAAAGTTGAAACTTGAAGCAACTTTAAAAAAGCTTGAAAGAACCAATGAGGTGCCTTGTGCAGGGATAGGGGATGGGGTTTGCTCAAGCCTCTCCCCTGCATCTGACATGTGGTAGGCAAGCCCAGTCCCCCAGATGTATATATACCAACTCTTAGATCCCCATATCTCGGAGAAAAGGGACTATTACGAGAAATGGTATCCTGGACTTAGTATATATAAGTCCGTTCTTTCGGCCATACAGTTTCTGCATTTCGGGACTCGGTCAAGCAGGTCCCAACATTTCAAATGCTTACTTTCCCAGATGATGCCATTGATTAAAACAAATACCTTATTTACAGTTATTAACTAATGGTGGTATATCTGAGATTTTGTATACTTATCTCAGTGCAGAGCACTATGTTTGGCCTATCTTTTATTGCATATCAGAAATTCATAAAATGCTATAATTTTCACCATTACATCCAATTGCTGCTGAAACTGGTTGCATTATTAAAGTATTTTTAAATGTTTTGGATACTATACTAAAACCTTTGCCAGAAAGTTAGCTGGTTACCAACATAACACCTCAGTCTTTTTGGAAAATATCTGTGGCACTGAAATTGAGCACTATCATATGTTTGTTACATTATATAGCAGTATAGCTCGTACATCTGGGCTGAAAGATTTACATTGACTGATAGTCAATTGTGCTGTCGTTTTGGCTTTTCTTTTGCAAAGTTTTACATGCATTAGCTGAATTTATATTGTATAAGAATTTTTTGTTTGTTTGGAAATGTTCATTATTATCAGGATAACAGCATAGCCACAGGTAGTACTATAGTAGCTAGGTATGCCTGCCTGTACTTGGCATATCTGGAACAGAAACGGCTTTTGGATAACCATTTATATAAACAACTGGAATACTTTAGCTGATGCATGGGACCAGATTCCAAAAGAGTTGATCTGGCCTGATTTTGAAAGACTTGCTCTCAATGTAAGTGACTTACTTCAGTGTAAGGCTTATCTATACACAGGCTTGCAGTGCAAACCAGGTTTTAAAAGACCTCTGCTCAGCCTGCTCTCAATGCAAGTGATTACTCACACTTAGTGTAAGTCTTTTGGAATCTGGCTCTTTGACAGTGTTTCTTTAGTCATCCCTGCAGCACTGGCCAATAATAATCTGCATATATGTGAATCATTTGTACTCGTTTAACTGTTATCTTTGTGAGTCAACAATGTATAAATGTTTACACATTCCACATTTCCATGATCGACAACACTGACAGTAATAAGATATGATGTGCCAATTATAAGAAATCATATTAGTTAGCAGCCTTTTACATTTTTATATTTCCTACCCTGATAAGATAAAAAAAATCCTTGTGGCCAATATGTTAGAATTACATTTCTAGTGATAGTAAAATAAGCAGAGGCTTGAATTGTGAAAAAGAACATTTCATAGCTAGGGAGTACCCTGAAAAAGTATTCGATGAGCAATTAGAACATGTATTATGTTAATGTATGTACTGGACACTTAACTCTTTTCCTAGCCACAGATATATAACTTGCATCTTGAGCACCTAAAACGGGGGAAGGACAAAAAATATAATAAAACCTGACCTCCGTCTTACTACAAGATATGATACTGAGTCTTGCTAGGTTAAGGTTACTATTAGATGAAAGGGGATATTTTATGTTTTAATCAATAAATCAGTGTGTTAATTCCTTACACCTCTCACTTTGCAGAAGGGGAACAACATTTATAGGCTGTTTTTGCTATGATTAGGATAACATTGAATATAACTCTCACTGATACTCAGAGATTTGGATTTTGCAATTTTTATAACTACATCAATGTCACAAATGTGCTTATGTTTCCAGAATCTGGCAGAATGGATTATCTAAATGCACATGCTGGTTACAGCATTGAACGTTCAGTGCATTTAATTAGTATCTGTTACTATATTAGGAAAACAGAATGTAGGTTAAAATTGCAGAAGACAGCATTTATAAGACATTTCTAAACAGAAAGAAGCTGCTTTCTTTTTCAAACATACCACTAATGCAGATCACACACCTCGCTTTAAGTTTCCAATGACAGAAGTCATAAGTAAGAATGAATTTGTTAGTTAGGAAGAATGAACATGCTTCAGGAATATAAGTGCAATAGATTAAGGGAATCATTTTTTTCCCTAAGTGAGAACTTCTCTAAAGCCACATTTAATAAGCAGACAAATACTATGACAAATTAATGCTGCTCCTTAGGCATTATCTTTTATTTATGTATAATATTTGTTCACTTAAGTGGAATATCATTTTTATTGTAAATAGTTTAGGAAATGCATTCAGGTGAACTTTTTCACGATACACCTTTATGCTATAAAGAATGATACTCACATTTCCATATTTGTAGCTGTTTTTTTCTTGCCATTTAAGTGTTACCATTTTAAAGCAAACATTGTAGGTGGATTCTTTCTTTCTTTCTTTCTTTCTTGTTTTATTTCAGGTCACAGAACTGGTCGAGTGTTTCCCCTTCCTACATACAATTAACTCACTCATTATTTCATCATGTAAGAGACCTCTGACCTATTTGATTCCCAGTGGATGTGAGAGTTGAGTTTTAAGGTGTGGCCATTCTGAAGATCCTGTGGACTGTCCTATCCCCGACCCTCCTGCAAGTTCTATTATAGCTATGTCAGGAGTTACGTGTGCTTCTGCAAAACCACAACTTCTCAACCAAATGGTACAACATTTGAAGTGGGCTGTTTATGCTGCTGGGAATACACCTGTATTCTTGCAGGTGTCTTTGGTGCAGAAAGCCAAGCTGCCTCCATTTCCTCAGGATGGGTGAGCCATCATTAACCTTCACCAGACAGTGTCTCCAATGGCTATGCCTCTAGTTAAACATGGGTCATTTGTAGTGTAGTCAGGGATTTATCCCTCTGCACCATTGGACCAGCTTAATTGTTACCAATTTTACTCTGATCTGTTCCCTGATGTAGGATCTGTTTGTTTAAAAGTTAGCATTTTTGCATGATTTTAAAGTGTACCACATTGCCTTGCTGCATTTCTGTCATAAGCTGGATTATTCAGCTATGAACAGGTCCTGTAGTCAGTCTCTTTTATCGTTTTCTACCTACACTATCAGTTTGGAGACTCATGCAGCCATTTTTTTACTAATAATAACTAAAATGATAACATGATGGGGTAGCTAAGTTAAGAAAAGAGGTCACAGGAATTGTATCTGTTTACCCTGGAGAAAAAAGAAGAGGTGTGAGTTATGCAAAAAATATTTAATGGAATAGTTACTGAGTGAATCCAAAGAGAGGAGATGAGGGGGTCAAAAAGGAAATATTTGATAGATTGTATGGGATTTAAGCAACTGTAGGGGTGCATTTTAAGATGTAAGTAAAATACAAGCATAGAAAAATGCTGAAATAAGAAAACTCATGCCCTAGCAATTCTCATTTGTTGAAGCTCATCTGTACCTTTCCTGCCCATTGTCCCATTCTCTGTTTACAGCACTCTAAGTACCTTTGAGCACTTCTTCTGACTTTGCAATGTCCTATTGCCTCAGCAAATATAACTCTTGACCCTGCCACCTTCTGTGTGAAGAAGTGCTTTCTTTAGTTACTGAATAATCTTCCTTCTTGCTAACGCCCATGACTTCTTTTTCATCATGTGCCATTCCTCTTCATATAAAGCCTTTCTGCCTGCCTCCTAATACAGCATGTTCTCCCATTTTCTTCTGTGTTCTGAGGAGCTTAAAGCTAGACTCTTTGTCATACATCAGCCTCTCCATCATAGTCACCATTTTGCTAAGTCAGTGTTGCACATGCTCTGAAAACTGCATTTAATTTCTCTGCCCATCTGTCAGAACTGTCCTTGGTACTGCAAATGTGTCCTTATGAGTAAGGACAAGATAATGTTGAACTCCTAAACTGAGAGAGCAGTGGAGATGTAGAATGTTCATTTGAACAAAAGAACATTAGTGGTGCAACAAAAAATAGATGAATGCCTGGCTTGTGAGACAGGGCCAGTCCAACAGAAACTGTATGTGCTGTATCTGGACAGTAGATAGAATTTCTCTTTCTGCAGTCCATTTTCATATCTGAAGTTGTACACTAGTTAGTGAAGTATTATGGCAAAAAATTGCACTGATGTAGAGGAAAGAACCAGGTCAGAAAATCTTAAAAATGCTGAAAATATTCCTCAAGTATCTGTCAATACCACCAAAGACCTCAATTATCTGACAACTAGCAATTCTGCTCACATGATGGACAGTTTTGTTTCACAGCTGTGCTATATGCTAACTTTCTGAGTCTGAGGGACCATCATGCCAGTAAAATTTGGCAAACTTTATTCTTTCTGGCTCACTTCAATCTGTCTGTGTTATATATCCCATTCACTAAAATAGAATGAGTTCAGAGTTGTAAAATCGGCACTCCATAGAAGGAATGTAGCAAACACCGACTGACATACTCTGTACAGCTAATGCTTCTACTGCCATCATCTGTTCTGTGAGTGCTGGTTTCACAGGGTGTAATTATCATCTGTCAGCCCTGATAAAACTAGAATATTCAGTCGACTAATTATCACTTTAGTGCTCTAATTTTTTAAATTCCACTTACTAATTATAGTAGCTAAATAATGCAATGTTTTATGTGCACTTTAATGGATAGCAAGCAAGTGGGGGATTGCTCAGTAACTGCCTGTATTCCTGTCAGCACTGATTTCATGCAGCTCAGATATCTCATTCTGGAAAACACAGTTCTGCCCCAGAAATATCTTTTTATAACATAACATACGGCAGTATGCAATTACTAAAAGTGCGTGCATTCTCATGAACAAGGCAATGCTGCAGAGTTCATTGTGAGAGAATGAAATTATGCTGCTTATAAAAAAATCTATTTTTGGGTGGGGGCAAACTCATAACTTATACTACTCGATATCTTCATTAACCCCCCCAGCACTGTATACAAACAATGGATACAAAAACACTATACTCAGATATTTCCCACTCCAAAATAATTTTAAAACCAGTATCTAATTGTATTTTACCTAGTTCCTTAGGGTAGATTTCACTTTTACTAAATAAGAAAAAAATTAAAATGAATTAATACTTATTTCAAAGAAATATAATGATTTGCTATAGCATTTTTTTCATTTGTTGATCAGAGTAGAACACTAATCTAAATGGACCATTTTCAGTCTCAGCTCTAGAGGATACAAATACATTATTAATGCAAGATAACTATATTGCTATAAAGTTATAGAGCTTAATCAGTTGGATAATCAAATTAATATTGAAAGATGCTTACCTACAAGACACTCCAAACTTGATCCACCGTATTCATGTGTACTCATATGTGCTAATCCTAATCCTGATCCCACCCCACCCCAACACAGAGTCATTGCTGGCTCTTATCGCACCCAATACTGTTCCCTTGTCTAGCACACCCATTGTGATACCACAAAAAAAAGTACCTCTAGTTTGGTGTTCCTCAAAAGTAGAGGTGTGCCAGATCCTAACTCCCACCTAGTGCCTCCATGCTTTCTATGCTTTCCATGTGAGAGAAAAAAAGGTTCTTGTTGTTCTGGTGCTCATCAACATGCCAGGTCCTAAAACCATCCAGCCCAGAAAATGGAAAGCCAGAGCTGCCGATTGCTCTCCCTAAGACATTATACCCGGCACAGCTGCCCCCTTTGACCCACCTTGCTATGCTAATGCCCGGAACCCTTAGCTTATACATAACCTTATGAAAAACTCTTTCTTTAACAGTACTAGGCACTTGGACATACTTCTGATAAATAACATACACACACAAACAATTCTAATCCACTTCCCTAAACAATAAACACACACACACACACACACACTCTCCTACCCCAAACACACACACACACACACACACACACACACACACACACACACACACACACACACACACACACACACACACACACACACACACACTGTCTGTCTTACCCCAAATGCATAAAGTTTGGGAGTATCTAATAGCACACACATCCACTCAAAGAACTTACCCTGCACAAACCTAACCTTTGACATTCCAATAGTTGATAAACTTGGCACTTGATAAAGAACCCTGTTGATAAAAAAAAAAAAAAAAAAAAAACAGCATGGTGAGCAAAAACAGCCATTGACAAAGTGAACTACTCCCGTATACATATGTCTTTATTGTGTGTGTGTGTGTGTGTGTGTGTGTGTGTGTGTGTGTGTGTGTGTGTGTGTATGTATATATATATATATATATATATATATATATATATATATATGGGTCTAGGACATTTCACTGAATGCACATTTCACTGAAAGTCAAATCACTGAACACAAATCACTGAAAGCACAATTCACTGAAAACTCAATTCACTGAAACACATTTCACTGAAAGTTATATATGGCTTTTCCCCCACTGTAGTGTGACCTTAAGTTAGTATATATAGTAATGGGGGGGTGAGAGGCACCATCCCCCACATAGGTGGGTGTAGGGGGCGTAGCCCCCCAAATAGTTTAAGTATATATTATGTTCGGAAAAGAGTAATATATTGAAATTGCAAGTATCCATGTATATAGTTCAAAATATTTAAAATATGTGGGGGCTACGCCCTCCACACCCCCTCATGTGGAGCGGTGCCCTCACACCCCCCTTACTATATATACTAACTCCAGGGGTTGCACTACAGTGGGGAAAAGGCCATATATAACTTTCAGTGAAATGTGGTTCAATGAATTGAGTTTTCAGTGAATTGAGCTTTCAGTGAAAAGTGCACAATAATTTGACTTTCAGGGAAATGTGCATTCAGTGAAATGTCCTAGACCTATATATATATATATATATATATATATATATATATATATATATATATATGTATAGACACACACAATGCAATTCCACAAACCTATTTTCTCTTCCCCCACTATGTGCAAGCTTAGACTTTTTGTAAGTAGATAAGACTGCTTATGGTTTGACACCTGCAAAAGTACTATTTTACAGCTATTTTTTTATTCTGCTATTCCCCTACTACAGATTATGGGTGAATGGATGAGCTTAATTTTAATATTACTTTGACTGGCTGGAATGCCAGAAACTTACATTTTCAACTAAATGCTTTTTGGACAGCAGATCTTCCATTTGGTAAGCTTTGGTTAAATGCACTAGTTATCATTACAGTACTTGGACCACAGTACACTTTAGTTTACTTCAACCAAAGAATAAACATTTGTGGGCTGCGTTTAAAAAAAATCAGTTTGAGGCAGTATGGTGAATCATTTTAATTCACTGACCATTCTGCTTTATAATGTCTGTGTTGCATTAAGATTATATTTCAGTCAACACAGAGCTACATGTGTTATGCTCCCTTTCAAATATTCAGTCTAATTCACTGTTGCCATTACACTACTCTTTGCTAATTGTCAAACACAGGATATAATTCATTGATTTCAAATTAACAATATCAAACTAACTGATCATTGTTTGGCACAGAAACACACCTTTCAACTGTCCAGATTTCCACAGAATGTCCTGATTTTTGCCTCATATTTTTGGCCTGTTTCTCATAAAATCTATGGTTTTCAGGTACATCACTCGGATGATCAGAGGACTGAAGTCACTAAATAATGACATTAATTTGAGTTTCAAACTTCACATCCTTCAAAAAATGCATGCCAAGACAGATCCTGTTATTCAATCAACTTTCTAAGTTTATAAGAACAATATTTAAAAGCTGTCCCTATTTTTGGGCCTTTGTCCCCCCATTAAATCAGGCTTTGTCCAAATTTCTTGTGCTAAGAGGTTGAGAGGTATGTCACTGTCAGTGCATTTTCTTTTTACATGCCAGTAGTGATTCACTGAGTGTTGGAGTTGGGTTTCCACTAGTTAGTGTGAAGTGGGAATAAGTCTTTCTTGAAGTTCTTTTGATGACCTGAAGCTTTGATAATTTTTTTGTGTCCACTTGAAGCTTTAAGTATTTGAAACTTGAGAAAGCATAGGGAAGGCATATGGCAGCAGTAGTGGCTGTAAAAGTTGTTCTTTCTCTAATATTAAATGAACCTTTAACACTTTGATCTGCAGGCAGCAGCAACTCCACACAAATAAAGCTAATAAATTCCAGTACAGACAGACTTTAATAGTGACACACTAAAAGGAAACTTGACAAAGCTACTAACATATTTTTCTATCTGTTGAGAGCCCTGACATACACACATATCAATCTGCTGTCTTTATTAACAGCAGGACAGGAACACCAGATTATATCCATTTTGGAAATGCATTTGCTTTGCTGTTCCTGCAGGATGTAAATGAAAACAAAAAGCAGGGAATGTAATAGCCCATAGTTATTTTGCTGATTGCTTAAGCATTAACATCTCATAGAATATTTTTGTTACAGGGAAAGTTTGAAGTTAAGCTCTTTGTTCCACTTTTAATCATCAGTACTGGAAAGTGACTGTTGTATCGAGTCAGGCATACAAAATAGAAGCCCAGATTGCCTACAACAGGTTCAGAAGAGTATGCATTCATCCATGTTGCATGGCATACTGAAAAATTTGAGAAAAATAAAGATTTCTGAATTCAGTAGCTTAGACAATACTTAATATGATTGGTGAAATGCTTGCCTTTTGGATTACATTAGGGCAGTGATGGTGAACCTATGACATGCCTGTCAAAAGTGACACGCCATGACATTTTGGTTGACACATCAGCATTTACGAACACCTGAGTTACCAATGAAACTGCTTTTGCATTTTTTGCTTGTGCGGAGTGCAATGAATTATTTTCTGCCGGGTGTCAGTTCAACAACACTGCTGCAGAGGTAAAGAAGTTATTAACCTTAAAGACTATTTCAGTATAGAGTATGCAAAGGTCAGTGGTGATATTGTTTTCTCTTTGTGGTTACACATCTGCAAAGGGCAAGTAGTCTGCATTTCTAGGACTGTGTTGTTTTACATTCCTCTCAACTGTCCCTCTTAATCCCTCCTAAAACTGACAACTTTTTACATTTAATAATGATAATAATTAGATTTATAAACTAATTTTACTTCAGAAAATGTATACTAATCCACATTCTTTTTTTTCTGTCAGTGTCTCAAGTTAATAGAACTAGTAGTTTAAAACTTCCATGTTTCTTATTTCTAGATCTGTCCCTGATTCTGTTGAGATTTATCCCTGATGTATTGAGAGCTGTGCTGTTTTATTTTTATTTAATTTATTTATTTATTTATTTATTTTTTTTTTATGTTTGGGAGTGGTGAAATGCAGGCAGATTCAAGTTAGGCATTTTCTAATTTTTTGACACGCCAAACCCAAAAGGTTCCCCGTCACTGCATTGGGGTTAGGGCCTTGCTAAGATGCCTTTGGGGGATCTGAAATAGTAAGATCTGAAGTACATGTAAAATAGGTTTACTTCAATAGACCAAATTTACACTTACCCATACTGCAGATTACCGAGATGACAGCACTGAAATTGCAACAAATTGAACCTTCACATTACCAAAGTTTTCTACAGGGAAAGAAGACACTTGGTCAACATTTAACAAAATAACACACCAAAGTATGTCAAACCTACCCAGGTGAGAGCTACACCACCCACAACCCCCCTAACTAAATATTCCAGCTCCAGGACTGCACTACAGTGGGGAAAAGGGCAAATTGTCCCATGTTAGCCAAGTGTCTCCATTCCCTGTAACAAAAAAAATAAATAAATTGGTGATGTTCAGGTTCGGTTTATTGAAAGTTCAGTGTTGTCATCTCTGGAATCTGCAACTAAGTTAAGTGTAAATTCGGTTAACTGAAGTAGACCCATGTAAAATACATACAGACATGTATGATTCACACATATAAATCTGGGGTAAAAAAATAAAAATCTAGATAATTATTAGCCTAGTAATTTAAAGATTCATATAATTTTGTTGAGACAGCTTTTTGCTGAAACAATTATCACAGAATAAATCCCAGTTAAACTCATTTTCATTAAAAAACCCACAAAGCCCCTGTTTTTGCAGGGTAAAAAGTATGTCTGCAACCTCCCCATCCCTCTGCTCTATTGTATTAATTCCCCTATGCAAAGCTGTGCAGTTAAAATGGCCATTCTAATACAACGTTTGTAGCACTCTACTGCACCAAAAACTATTAATTATACTGTATTTATGCAGTGAAACACATACCTCTAATACCTCTAAGCACAAATTACTACAAAAATAAATGAAAAAAAGTCAAAATTAACCAAAAAACAAATGTGGGCAAATGGTTTCTTTTTATGAGGTTTTAGTGAAAGTGGTTTTCAAAATTGAACTAACACAATCCTTTAGTTGAAAGCTGCAAAGATTACTTGTTTCCTTGATAACAGCCACCATGATATCAGTAGAAGAGATTTAGGGCAAATGGGAGCAATCAGTGAAATATAATACATTCTATAACTGGATGAATAAGGAAAGTACTATGAGGAGTAGTTATAGATGTATATCTGAGCATCAGTACATCCTTTAATTCTCTACCTCACAGATATTACAACAATCACATGAGGTAGAGGTGGGATTAAAAGGAAGACAGTGGGTTGCATCATAGATGAAAGGTAGAACACATAGTCTAATGGTGAAATGGCTACTGTCAGAAATGAAGTATATAACCAGTGGTAATTCCATGGGCTTGGTGTTCAACACAATCCATTTAGGTTTGCATGTGTCTGACATCTCTAGTAATAAGCCATTAATGCAATATTTTCATTTTACTTGCAGTAAGATCTAACCACTGAGGAGAAGAGGCCTAGTCTAAAGAATAATTTGCTGAATTTGGGATAAGTGGGTCAGCAACCAATTGACTTCACTGGTAGCAGATTCTGCATCTTGTAGTTAAACCAAAATGAATCTGGTGTCAATATCATATCGACAGTGGTAAGATATTAGATAATTAGTAGGCAGAACATGTAGATGTTATAATCACACATGATATAAAGTTTTATGAGCAGTGTCAGCATATTGGACCAGAACCAAATAGTATATTATGCTGTATTCTTAGAGGTTTTACTTTAAGAAAAAAAAAGTGTCAATAGGCTCATTTCTTACACTAATAAAACCCATAAGGAGCACCATGTGTCATTTTGGAAAGTGTTCAGGAAAAGTTTTAAAGGAATGTGGAGGCATGGAAATGAATGGGTATGCACAGATTAAAGGAGCTAGTACAGATCATACTGGAACAAAAAAGGAGACGAAGGAGATGTGATATATTCTCAGGTGGAGATAAGGGAATTTTGTGTAATAAATTAGACAGAGATGAAAAAAGAAAATATTTTGACCTTAACAGTTGACACTAAGGGTTGATGCTTTAAGCTGTAGTTCCTCTGGTACAGAGTTTGATTCTCTTCACCCCTCATTTACTTATGGTGTGATCTTGGACAAGTTACTGAACCAAAGATTGCCCCATATCAATCCTAATAAAGAACTCTGCATCCAGTGGGCCTCCCTGGTTAATTGATGGAAATTATTATATTATT
Organism: Protopterus annectens; assembly: GCF_019279795.1. NCBI lineage: Eukaryota > Metazoa > Chordata > Ceratodontiformes > Protopteridae > Protopterus > Protopterus annectens. The sequence goes on from NC_056733.1 coordinate 769,657,894, forward strand.
ATTATTATGATGATGATGATGATGATGATGACGTATGAGAGACAATACAGTATACATTGGGTATAGATAAACCTTTCCTTAATAAGAACATTTTTGATGTTTGGAATGCATTTTCTGAATGGGTAAGAGTTGCTCTTAAATTGAATTATTTAACATTTGCTTCTATAAATTTCATCTGTTTTGTAAAGTGCATTATGATAAAACAAATGGTCTGTAATGAAAGTTGAAGAGAAAAAAAATCTGTGGATATGAGATATCTTAAGGCAAACAAACCACTGAAACTCTAAACAATGTTCCCCTACATCAACAACCCAATGCACTGAGTAAAATTAAAGAAAAAAGAAAATATAAAAAATAAAATTGCTTATCCCTTTTTTTTTGCTGATAGAAAGAACCTGTACTTTCTTTCCTTTGTGCTATTCATATATACTACCTCTGTAGTCATGCCACTATGGAGAAAGAGGACACATTGGCAGTCAATAAAAATGATCATTTCATGTTCTCCATAGTGATTAGACATTACAACAGCAACAACAACACACACACACACACACACACACACACACACACACACACACACACACACACACACACACACACCCGCACACCCGCACACCCGCACACATGCACACACGCACACACACACACACACACACACACACACACACACACATGCACATACATACACAAAATAAATATAAACATTGAAGAAACGCTCCAGATTAGACAGAGAGCATGCCAAATGTCCAAGTGCTTGAGTAATAATGCTTGGTTAAAAAGGCCATTTAAATGAGAAAAGTGAAGAAATAGTCCCATGCGTACTATTTAGAAATAGTATGTAAAGATAACAAAACATGGTGAGCTTGTTCCTCAGCCAGTCTCTGAGTAGTTCAGTACATAAATAGGCAAACATTTAATATTTTTTTATGCTTGCTTGTTTTGTTTTTTTAAATCAAGGCTCTGGTTATAGAATAAGCTTGCATTTATTTATTTTTTTAGTGTAAAGAAAATTTACAAAAGTCTGTAAATGCAGTCAGAGTTGATTATATTAATTACAGAGGTACAAAGGATAACATTTTGTGCATATCAGGAGTGTGTGGGGTATACCACTCAAGAAAAAATAGGCTAGCTGAAAAATATTTGTTTCTGTTCACTCCACTTTTAGATGAACTAGCTGTCCACAAATTGACATGAAGCTGACTAGATAGTTTAATAGATTTGTTGCCATCATAAAAATTTAATTAAATGAAATTATCAATAGTTATCTATTTTATTTGTCTACCTATTTGTTTGTTTATTTATTTCTGTTTGACCACTGAATAAGTGGACTGGTCACAGATCATTTTTAGCTATGAACTAGACCAGGCAGCACAAAAACAGCAAAGCATTACAGCACAAGTAACCAATATATTCTTCTGCAAAAATCATACATCCTACATAAAAAAATCCTAATTCATATTATTGAAGCACAGCATTGTTGCATCTGTAACTAGTTGTTTGAGCATTTTAAAACTCTTCCTATTCATAGATCCATTCTTGAGTACATCTTGCTATAGGTTTAAGGTATATGCTGGGCTAAAGATCACCATTGCCTTTATAAGCCTAGTCATACAACCCAATCCAGTTCTGTCCCTCATATTTATTACTAGGCAGTATGATATGTTTTTAAATGTTATGTGATAGGTATATTAGTTTGGACATAGTTACTGCCTGTCAGATACACTATAACAGCTTTCTGAAAGGCACAGCTATCTCAAACATGTTGCATACAAACTTTAGTGAATGACTGAGAACATTAATAATCTTGGAACAAGTTTCTGTTCTTTTAAAGAAAAATGCATTAGAGATTGACTAAGGATGGACTGCATCAAGATAAAAGTAATACTCAGTTTGCAATGTAGTTTATTTTTACTGGGGTATAATATAAAACAAAATATACAAAATGGAATATAACTGTACATTTGTTTCTCTGGAAATGTTTTCCAGTTAAAAACATTGAAATGAATCCCTTTGTTCTTGACTATGTAAACGTTTACAGTGTTGCAGCATCTGCTACTTGAGGTTGTTAGTTTAGATCCCATGATGATTTTCTTTTTTAGGTAAAGGCTTCCCCTTTGGATATGTATCTATGGAATGAAGAAAGGCCTCTTTGAAATCTGAGGATTTATTAAAAGGGGGGTCTGTCTGTTAATCCTAGTTAGTTAATGCAATTACTGCAATTTGCTTGCTAGAGCATATTCCCGGAGAAAGACCTTAAACTGTATTATATTGTGGGTCTATATTACAATGTCGAACTTGTATAAGTTCAGACATTGTAATATCGAACCCAAAAGTCCAAAATCCAAAAATAACAAAGCCATGGCACGTCAATTTTTTTCCCAGGGAAAATAAATCAGTGGGCTGTTTTCGGGGCTTTGCTATTTCCTCCACTGTGGTGCAATCTCAGAGTTGGTATAAATTTAGTAGGGGGGTGTGGGGGGCACAACCCCCTCATGTTGGGGGTATGGAGGGCGAAACCCCTACTTTAGTTTAAGTTTAAGGTTTATTTTTTTCTTTTTGTCACAGATCAGCGATTTTTTTTCCCCAGGGAAAAAAATCACTGTTCTGCATTTTTGTTATTATTGGGTTTCAGACTTTTGGGTTCCATATTACAACGTCTAATGTTAGTTTGACGTTGTGATATAGACCCATTATATTGCTTGTAAGGGCTTTGAAAGTCCATTTGGATTTACAATCCAGACGCAGTAAGGGCACATTATATATCTAGCCAAAAGCAGATAATTTCCAAATTGTATGATTGTGACTTTTGTCCTGAACATTGTCTGCATTATTTATTTTCAATCCCTTCTGTAAGTTTTATATTGTCTGCATATTTATTTGAAAACAACATTCTTTAAATTATTTATTTTAAGTTCAAATCAGTAGTTTATCTTTGAATGATTGTGTCTGATGTTTTACACATAAGCTTTAAGAGTTTATGCACTTTACATGTACCAACAATGAAGGCATCTGCCCATTCAGGAGGGTGACCGTCCAAAGTTAATTGTTGATATCTGAATATTTAAGGTAAGTTTTTTTTTCCTTTTTTCACTTTTGACTAACTAGTGACAGTGTACTTTCAAGCTGGAGTGTAGCAACTCCTGGGTGTCACTACCATTTTGAGAAATCTTGTGTTTGTGGGTGAGCAGATAATTCGTTTTTTTTTTTCACTGAACCTTGACCAAAGGCTCTTCTACCCACACCCAGTGAGCTCATTCATTCCGTGGAGCAGGAGATGGGCATTCCTGGATTAGACAAGAGTACTATAATCCATTTATTCCTGCCTGAAAAGAATCCATTCTCCTCCAGCAAGATTCAAGTAGTAGGCCAGGTTACCAGTATTGCAGAGTGGTCTACACCTCCCTGTTGCACCATCCCCACACTTGGTGAACCTTTGAGGTCCTTTGAATGGTTTTAGCATGGGAATTATACATTACAAGCCTGTGCTGTGTGACAATAACACTTACCGCTCCTAATACTTATTACCCTAATTACAAGCTAGAGCCACTTCCCTCCGTCAGGTGAGTGAGCCAGCTGTGATCATTCACTTGCATCATCCACTGTCAACTCCATCCAATGTCAGAGATACTAATTCAACTCAAGTCACCTGGAGTGTAGTCAAGGCTTTATTCCTCTATATCACAGGAGATGGCATTTTGCAAAATAATTCTGGCCAAATTTCAATTAATTTTGGTAATATTTAATTGAAAGGCACTAGGCTCAGTCTGAGTTGAGGGAAATTCTGGGAAGCGAGAATAAATGTAAGGCGTAGCAATGGCTCCCATTAAACATATATTCTCTGTCTCATTCAGGAACATAATGGGAATTGTGGACATAGTTTTATTTATTTTTTATTTATCCTTTTTTGACTGAGTTAGTCCTACTAGGATAGTAGTTTCTTTTCAGGGGAGATCTGAGGTAGTAAACCTACTATGGGAAATTTTGCCAGGGCATCAGAAAGTAGCCTTTAGTCTTTTTAATAGGTGCTAAGGAATCTTTTGCATCCTTCTGAGCTACCACCATTTCAATTAGATGGGAC
>NC_056733.1:769664471-769784471 GCF_019279795.1 Protopterus annectens
ATATACAGTTGAGTCCAACAGAAATCCAGGTATTTTTGTTGAGAAACATTTGAAATTTGATTGCTCAAGTCATCCCTAATAGCAATTTTTTTTGGTGGGGACTGCGGTACTTTACGGAGCATTCCAAATAACATACCACTGTACTTACTAGGGTTGATAATTAATAAGCGGTTCATTGTCCAGTTAATATGGGATGTGAAGCTTGCTTTTAATGTGGACTGATGTTGGGCTGGTATTTTAGTCTAGGAGTATTAAGTAATCTCCATATATGACTGCTTATTATATGGCACCTCATGAGTTAAATCATTAATGAATGGATAGAAAATTAAGGATCCAAAAACTGATCTCTGGAGTAGTTCAGTGTTGAGGATATCTGACCCAGAATATGAATCAACATGCATAATTGATATTGGAATACATTACATCAGTCATAGTATATAGTACAGTCAATGTGCTAAATGCATTTTGAAAGCCATGTTGTTTATTCCATTGCAGTCCATAGCAGTTTTTGTGGTAAAAAATTGCCTATAAAAAAGCTTTTCCAATAATTTGGCCAGTGAGCAGAGATTTAGATAGGCCTGTGATCTTTGAATTTATTTGCTCTGGAAACATTAGGCAAGAGGATGATTACTAAATACTAGAAAAGTATGGGAATTACTTTTGGTGGAAATCTCTGTCCTGCTCCATTATAGAACCAGTTGTCTTGGACCTCCTGATTCTCCTCATGTCCAGTATATCAACAAAAGGTGTAATCAAACGAACACAAAAAACAAAACTGAAAAAACACAACATATTTGAAACAACTATCCCTTATAATAAATATTTACTATAATAAATATGGTCTAATATACCTACCAGTACTTGAACCAGAGACCTAAATATTTGATAGATAAATAAAATGCAGTGTTGAGACAGATTTATGTATTCTGGAACCTTCAAAACCTCTGGAATAACAACATATCTGCCAGTATTTGAACAAGAGACCTAAATCTTCGGCAGATAAATAAAATGTAGTGTTGGGACAGGTTTATGCATCCCAATGCCTCCAAAACCTCTGGAATCAATGTCCCCTGTGTCTTCCTTTTAACATAACTTAGATGACTGGATGGATATCTGCAAATTTACTCCATGACTGACTGGCATGGTCCTCCTAGAAAAAGGAAGTGTGTCCTGAGGGAGGATAATGACAAGGCAAGAATGGTCAGACGAGTCAGTGGCCTTGGAACATCTATGAACGTATAAATGTTATAAATGTGGTTAGGAAGTTTAGAGATATGTGCAGCCATTATTTTTGAGAATACAGTGTTGAAACTGACACTGGGTTTAGTGTCTAACTTAGAGAGTTGAGATTATGTTTTTTAGCAGTTCTTTCTATGAAGCAGAATGAACGACTGTAATCTGTCAAGGGATATAACTCAGATGTTGCTGTTTCAGCAATTTCTAACAGAGGATTGCTTTGTGTTGGGGAAAGTATCGACTGGTAACTGAAGGGATTCAAGTTGAAGTGCTTATACTTTTTTGAAATGGTGAAATTGGCATTGCCCCTTGTTAAGGATGACCCAGTGCTGGTTTTCCAGAAATGTGTGGGAGATGAAACAAGGGATTCCTGCCTTTGTATTAGATAGGTGGCCTTTTGAAGTTAACTGTTATTCCAGTTTGCTTTCTTAGCACTAGATAACTTAATTTCATTATTCATTGGATTTTATTTCCATTATCTTTTTCTTTGTCATATCAGTTTAGTTATATCTGGTATAAGTCATGGTCATATCTGACCCGTCAGTTTTCTGTGTGTTATGAGGGAAAGATTGTCCTGCATTTACAATAATTTATTAATGAACTTTGTTAGTACTATGTTAGGGTCAAGAGCAGTATAATTTGGTGGCCAGTATATGTCTTCAACACATTTTCAAGAGTTCTTTGTTTTGTTTCAGTGATGGCACCAGTCAGTTTGATGAAGTTCCTTTTTTAAAGTCTGAAAAGCTCAAACAAAGATTACCATAGTGGTAAATTAAGCTATTTCATAGCACATTGATTTGCAGGCATCCATGACTTATATTTGTTATTGTTAGATCTATTGTTGAGTTATTTCCAGTCAGAATTTTAGATTTTCTTGTTGACTTAACAAATTGGTCAAGTCCTAGCTACTAAAAAGTCATATTAATTTTTGTGACTTTCCATCCTATAGCATTCACATTAAAGTAATCCAAGATGATTGACTATCTTAGAAATGTAGTGGGAAATATTTTGTGCAGGATTCTTTGCATGATATGGACAGTGCTGGGGACTGGTATGTACATTAAAACTACATGTACTTTTGTGTGGTTACTTAATGTGAAAATTGCTGCAACCCAGTCAGGGTTTCATGATTATCAGCACTGGATTTTGTTATTGCAATAGTCTGTTGTTGTTTGTCTTTCGGCTTTTTTCTGGTAAGGGGTTGACAAAGTGGAACTCCGGTCCGCTAATGATTGGCAGTAGATTTTTTTTTTACGAAACCCCGAGGTGCCAGCTCGACACCCAACCTTCAATGAAGGCACGCCCATTTAGGCACGCATGTCTTTCGAACGCTACCCAACTGCGGGGAGGACATGCAGACTCCACACAGAAGGCACTCCCAAGCCAAGCCGAGAATCGAATGGGAGAACATCTTGCTGTGAGGTAACAAGTCTGTACATTATTTATTTATTGTTTACTAGCAACAAAATTCCAGCTTCTCATCTGGTATCTGTTCTGACGTTGTCATGGATACTATAATGTGAGCATATATTATGAGATGTGCAGAAGTCATCCTTTAGCCAAGTTTCAGGTATTGAGACTAATGGAATTGTTCCAGCTGTAAAGAAGATTCCAGACTTATAGCGGCCATACTGAAATATGCTGTCTTGGGGTCTTTTCTTCTTATTGCAGATTAAGTAGTGTTATTTTTGTATTTGAGTTAGGGATCCTGAGTTAGGGTGGATGTTTCCTGATGTAGTCAGTTAAGAAATATATGGTAGTCTAACAAGCTATTTAGTGAGGAATATAAGTCAGATGTTATGTTTCACTTGGGTAATAGCTGTTCTGAAAATTCTCTTTTCATAGTGAAAATTATATTAGGACTACATTTATAAATATGTTTTGTGGTGCTAGCCTAAAAAAGGACATCTGAAATGTTGATATGTCTGTGTTGTAATAGCTTGGAATGGAAGGAAGGAATGTCAGAAGTATGGGTACAGATGGTATGAGAAAGATCCTTTTAATGTAGATTGTATAATTTTTGAGCAGATCTGTGAATAAATGCTGTTTTATTGGAGGTGGAATAAAACATTATTGATGCAGCAATTTGGGCAACAAAGTGGACTGTACTTTAAAGGTAATAGAGATGGAGAATGCATACTATGTTCTGAGGAAGAAGAGAGGTAATAAAGAGAAAGGACTAGTTTCACCTAGGGTGAGTGTATGATTACTTATACTTAGTAAGAGAAAGATTTAATGATTTAGTCATACTTCTGCATATGATCAATATATACACATTTATTGTTGGAAAGAGAATCACTATAATTGCCTTAATTAGGCAGAAGAAAGGATTAGTAGTCTAATCATAACTGTCACCTGCAGTCAGTGTATGAAATGTTATATGTAGTTAAGGGAAAAAGTTGTGGTCAGTGTATATGGCTTTATAGATGAGAAAGGAATCAGTGTAGTTGCATTAGTTGACAGCTAAGACAGAAGAATTGGGTTGAGCTCTAACCATAACTGTCATCTATAGTCAGTGTAAGAGGGAATAAAATGTGACAATAATGACTGTAGTAACCTTAACTGCCACCAAAAGCATGAGAAGTTTAGAAAGAGAGGTAGCCTATATGCCACATAGACTGATAGGAGTGTGAGGTGAAGATGTGAGGGAGACGGAGAGTGGCTTATACATCACCAAGACTGGGATGTGAGTTTATTAAGTGTGCTGAAGAGGTAAGGGTAGAGTACTGTTGTTTATGAATGAGGTTGGTGTTGGACTGAGTAGGGGGAAGATGACAAATGTACCTTGATTAGGTTTCTCCAGTAGCACTTTGGACTATAAAAGGATAATGCCGTACTGTGTATAAAGTAGTTATTCCAGAGAATGCATAGAGAGGTGAAAAATATTAGAAAGCACTGATTTAAGTGAAAGATTGATTTTTTTTAAAGTAGGTCTAGTTAAAAGATGCATAACATCAGGATACATTGTTGGAGTATGCAGTTTGTTAACATTGAAGGGTGGGAGCAGTTTCTAGCAGTGCAAGTGATTGATAATAGGGGATGTTGGATGAGAAAGGAATTGATGAACTGTGGAATGGAAGGTTGAACATTAGGAAGTGAAAGACTGGAAGAATGTAGTTTCACTGGTGGATAAGGGAGGTTAGTGGGAGTTGGTGGGAGGTAGGTGCAAGAATCAGTTAGCTGTAAAGGAAATCATATGAGGGATGGCTGGGAAGCATGGCAGGGATTCTTCCTCACTTCAGTCCAACAAAGGATTTAATGAACTGTGAGCAGCTGAGCCGGTGCACAGAGTACAAGATAGCTAATGTGCCTAAAGTCAGGTAAAGGTGCTCCCTTGTAGCATTGTTACAGGGGGACACTTCTGTCAGGTCAATGTAGAATCTAAGTTCATTGAATGTGGATGTGTTCTAGCAGATCATTTTGGTGAAGCCTCAGAACTCATAATTTGTAAGTGGGAGTCCATCAGCCTCCTATGCAAGCAAATGCTCATGCATATAAACACACATGCATGCACACACACACACACACACACACACACACACACACACACACACACACACACACACACACACACACACACACACACACACACACACACACACACACACACACACAGACGCACGCACGCACGCACACACCATGCACACACGTATGCATGCACAAACACATACATACACGCACATGCTCACAACCTACAGTAAATAAAACATGTGCTTAATTTATATTTTTATTGTTGCTTTTTATGTTAATAAACATTAGATATAAATGTTAAGAATGGGTTTCAGTGAATAGTGTGCCATTGATGTCATATATCCTAATTGCAATATATGTCATCCTTAATAACCAAGTCAGTGAGACTTTCATACGAGGCTTCAGATTTTGTTGCAGAACAAAAATGCTTCCACTGGATTCCCAGAATGTTGCTTGAGAAATTGTTATGAGCTGTAAGCAATGTCTTAGTGAAGGGTAAAGTATTTAAGATCACTGGCCATAGATGATACAGCTGAGAAAGCAACAACAACTTTGATCACATGAATGAAAGTTTTTCTAAAATATTATTTATTATTTATGTTTCATCCAATACAATCTCTTAGAGCTACATAAATCATGGTAATATCTATATAAATCATGGTAATATAAGATCAGTTTGCACAACATTTTGTGAGCAATATCCTTAGACAGCTTCTACTGTAGAGAAGGCCAGCATTTTGTTTAGATGATTTTTCTTTGTGCATTAAAATTATTTCTTTCTCTTATAAAATATTTTCTTCTTTTAAAGTGCATGGGAACATTCTTGTTGTGTAGGCATGCCAACACATAGAATATATGCCAATGCGTTAATCAGCTTTGATATGAACCTGATGTTAGAAAGTAACATTCAGTCATGTCTTCATTAGTGGTAATTTATGCTGTTTTCTTATGGAGCTCCACCACTGCATTTCTGTCAGTGGCTTATAGACAATGAAAGGGTAATCTGTACTTAGCGGTGTATAACAATGGTGCAGTGGTGTTAGATTATCACTAGAATGTAACTGTTGAAGCACAAGACAGTTAATATAGGTAATCAGAGCATCAGGACAGCCAAGGACTGTTATAAGCACCACAAAAATGCCCAGTCTGATTTAGTCAACTTATCCTTTGGCAAAGACTTTATTTACATCCTCTGATTCTAGCTTGTCCCCATTGACTTTATTTTTTCTGAGTATAGGTATTAACATTTCCCTGCATCTTTACCAAGTGTGTATTAAGTTTTCTTTTGTCCTTTTTCTTTACCATTTTCTTGGCATTTGATTCTAGGCATTTTCTACCTTCTCAGTGAAGAAATGTTTCTCTCTGTATGTTTTTGAGGAAGATGCTGTAACATTTGACATACTATTTGCTGATCTCCCTCTTCCTGTTTATCATTAAACAAAATTCTCCTTCTTAAAATAGTAGGACATCTAAGTATCTGTTGCTGCTACATTTCTTAATCAATACTATCATACAGAAGACTCCCTAACAATTTTGCATTTCTTTTCCATAGCTTCTGTCTTTTAAATGTATTCCTACATCTGTCCCACTAAAGTTAATAACCTGTGTTTTTAATTGATTGCACTTTTCATTTTGCTTGGCATTTGTGTTAATTTTACTATTTTCCATTTGTCCTTTATTTTTTATTCAAGCACATATACCCTTTTTAAGCATTTCAGAAAGGACAGGTCCTTATACTAAACTCTATAGACCACTATGTTCTAGCTTCATTTGGCCTATCCAGTCTTTGTTTCCTTGTTTTCCTGTGGTCTATAATGCCACTGCAGATTCATAAAAAGTCATATATAACATGGAACATGGCTGAACAAAGAGAAAGTGATGACACATTTTATAGGCTAATAAGCCATACTGCAGATAATAGGGACACAGGAGATCATGAATGTGTGCATAGGGATCAGTTGTCCCAAGAAGACAGTTATGAAGAACAGCTATAAATAAATATAATGATGTTATGTCAAGTTAAAGGCTGTTTCTATATTGCTGCTTGTCATAAATATGAGCTGTCATGAATGAATCAATTTTGCCAGTAAATGGTGTACTATAAATATGTACTCTGGCTGCATAACTATTTCTGTGTCTGCCAGCTAATGTTGCACAACAAACAAATTCTTGGAAGACTGCCATTGATTGTGCATTAGAGTCATGGATAGATTAGAATCATATCCCGTTCTCCATCTCATGACATTTATAAGGCTTGATAGCCCTTATCAAGGCTTATACAAAATTAGCTGATAAACCCCAAAAAGGGGTTCTGCATAAATACCTAAGTGTTCTTTCACCAAGGGTGCATTTAAACATAAATATGTTTTTTTTATTAACACTATGTTTGTTCACGACAGCAGATAATCTTTTGTTATTATTCTGCATTGATAAACTAACTTGCATCTATTGATCTGCACAGATACCAGCATATGGCTTGACATTTTGTGTACTCCTTAAGTTGTAGAAGCACAAACTTAGTGGATGACCATTTCATTGATTTTCATACTTTTAATAAAAAATACTGAATTGGTCAGTCATGAAACAATGGCAGTAAACATATCTTAGTGTGCACTATACAGGATACAATTAATGGCATAAAGCAAGTTTGTTTGGATCTATAATTTCAATAAATTTGATAATTCTGCATGTTCTGCAAATACTTTTTTCATTCAGATTGAATGTAGGACCTTGCTATACTCATAGGGATTCTTCTTTTATTGGAAGCCCATTTGGTTCACAAATATAGGGGAGGCCCCATCTATTATACCAGGGATCTTCTTTAGAATGAATTTCTTAATTTCTAAACTGAAATAGAAATAGCAAGCAGGAGAGGTCTCCTTCCGTGGGGGTCCCCACAACAAAGCATAAAACCTGTTTGACCTCTGATGTAGATAAAGAATATAACATGACATACTGGCAAGTTGTTGTGTCTTTCAGCTTTTCCCAGTTAGGGCTCGCCACAGCGGAACTCCGGTCCGCTAATGATTGGCAGTAGATTTTTATGTGCCGAATTGCCAGCCCTGACACACAACCTTCAACGAAGGTACGCCCATTCACGCATGTCTCCACATAGAAGACGCTCTAGCTGAGAATCAAACAGGACAACATCTTACTGTGAGGCGACAATGCTACCGCAGCAGGGTAAAATGAATCATTAGGTGAAAATTATAAATATGAGCCACATATCACAGAAAGGGAAAAATACCCTTGTAAATGGGGCTATCTGGCCCAATACCACAGAATCCCCTGTTCCGTGCTGGAGCTGAGCCCATAGTTCTTTAGCTGCAAAATTGATATTTCAGAAGGAAATTTCCTTTGGGAAGAGTCCATCCAAAAAAAAGGTAGGGCTAAGTTATCTAGAAGAAGATGGAGAAAGCCAGCTAGTGGTGGTGCACAAGGAAGTTAGGAGAACTCATTGGGCCATACAAGTGTTTCTGGGTAGGCCAGAATTCAGACTAAACACTGATGTCCTGTATGATGAGTAGATTTTTGTTTATGTAAGTATTGTGTTCTACCATGTGTTAATTACATGGGAAATGGTATTATTATTATAGCATTTCCCTTCCATTTTCACTTTATCACAGTTAGAAAACAAATCTGGCTATATTTGAATGAATGCCATTTGTAATCAAAGATGTCAGTGCTTATAGAAATTCAACATGAAGATTTTCTTCATGATTAAATTTTATTACAAAAAAGTATACTGATGTAAAATCTGTCCAACGAGAATTGTTCACACATCAATTTTTGTATAGAATATGGACCCCCAAAGTTTTGTTTCTAGAGTCTCTGGATTGTTGATTCGGTAAATAGAAAAGACTCATAACACCACCTCTATACATGATTTGTCATTGGTATGCATTTTGTTTTAGCTCTGTTACTGTTATTCTTTTGGCCATATTAACTTCCTTGTTGGTAGTTTGGGTATGCAAAGCTTTTCACCTTTGTTTGATCACCACTGCATATATATATATATGTATATATATATATATATATATATATATATATATATATATATATATATATATATATATATGCATATATATGCCCAGGTTGCACTACACAGAATTGAATGTGTGTCTCTCTAAACTTGTTGGCACTGTTTAGAATTGCTTTCTTTATGAGATCTACCGTTTAAAGGCCCCTAGCTTCTCTTCAGTTTTTGTTACATATATCCATCTTTGGTGGCATTTGTGGTGTTATCTCAAATTTAGTTCATATGTTTTACACATTCACATTTTTTTTTTTACTAAACTGCTGAGAGGGATACTTTTTATCCATACCCATTGTTTAACAATTTTTGCAGTTGCATTTTCTAAGTTTTACTAACATGTTTTGCTAATACGAAGCTGCTGCATACTGATGTAGTGGGTTACTCCCAAGAGCAGTTGTGCCAGAAAGCAAGATCTTCACATTCAATGAGAAATCACACTTGAAAAGCATCTAATTTTATCTAGTGTGGGGATTTGCATCGTGTCTTTCCGCTCTCACAGCTCAGTACCTTTGAATGACAAGCAGCAGGGGCCATCTGTGCAGGCAGCACACCAGTATAAACAAATAATAATCTTAATGACATTATTATAAGCATGTAAAGGCTATAACTGTAACCAACATGCCTGTGAATGTACCTTGACACCTGTCAAAGCCACAAGTAATACACAGTGAAAGCTCTTTAAAAATGAGACACACTTGGAAAGTAATGGCTTGCACTGTCATGCATATCTGAAAAAGGCATAATAAAATAAAATGAATTCAAGATTTGCTGTCCTTGGTAATTATGCATAATGCAATGGGTCATTCTTATAAATACTGGATGTGCAACAACCTGATTCCAAGTATTCCATTCACTTACACATTTTGATTCAAATTTGATAGCCATTTGAACACATAACACAAATAAGAAAGACACACCAGACATATACATTCTTTTCTTCTCAAATTACAGTAAATTACCTATTTTAATTTAGAGCACTGTATGTTTCATCAGTTTATACTACCTTATAGAACATGTTTAAAGTATTTTAGGAGCTTCTATGATATCATCAAGCTATTATATGACAAGTGTTGCTATATTTGTTACTCACGGATACATTAGCTTGCTCTATGCAAAAGTGTTGTAGTGGGGCAGTCAGTTAGGAAGTGCAGTTTGATGCACTGTAGGCTACAATGGGTCAGCAGTAGACACAGAATGTTGCTGTAAGAGTAACTTTACTAATGCTGTTTGCAGTTATTATAGTTCAGTCATTTAATGAGGGTAAGTTACAGGTGATCTGGTGCTATAATTAAAGAGGGCTGCTCATAAGTAATATTTGATAGCCATTTACTTGTGGACACATTCCTATAATAGTAATGATTTAACAGGGTCCATTTGTCAATAGTGGTAAACACTCAGCTTCAGTCCTATAGTGTGGTATATTATGGCCACTTAGAAGAGGTCACTTTAAATGCAAATTTTAATAATTTTTCAGGTGCCCCTCATTTTGCTTCTAAAATTACATCACTCTTCCTTAATTTCTTATTTACTGATAAAGATTAGCACTTATTTTAGGCATCAACAGTAGAAAACATGCAGTGATCTTATACCAGGCCTTCCGAATCTATACCATGGGAAAGGAATACATATATCTTTTTGTCAAGCTGTTGCTGTGTGTAAACAGCTGAGAAGCTTGAGAAAATTATAGAAGTTTTACTGTCATTTGCTGAACACTGAAGATGGTGGGCACAACCACACAATCGTCTTGTAGATTTTCTCCCCAACATCTAATCAGTTTCAGACAATCAAATCCTTAGATTACACCTGGGGTGCTAATCTGAATTTACACATGGTTTTAAAGCACTTGGCCTCAAAAGGAACACATTTTTATATCATTCTCAAAAGAGAGATGTGGTTGAGAGAAATACTTTATTAGAGACTCTTTAAGTGTACATTTTGAATCTTAAAAATTCATATTCTACACTGTTCCACACTTAAAGGTTCTGTCACTCATTCATTACAAATTTTTGATTAGTATCCACAGCCAATAATATTGAATCATATTAATTCATCTAAATGATGTTTTATAAATTTAAATGAGCCTTTTTAAGCATGCTATATCCCTAGTTAAAATTGTGAGTTAGTAGTAAGTTTTCCACATTTTTACTGATTTTTTCCACTTTGTAAGAAGTGATGTTCTACATTTTGTAAATGTAAAGCTCAGACATATTTCTTCCAGTGAATATTGGCACAAGCTGAAGTAACAAACAAAGGCATGTCAGAGCTTATTCCTTGTACCAAATGACAAATCTGATTTGGGCATAGACTGCAAATCACAGAATATGTATGATGGCTGGTGACTTCAAAGGGAGGTGGGATTGCATGCCACACCTGAATGGGTGGGGCTAACTGGAATGAGGATGGTCTATATCAGAGGCAGGGTTAACTTTATATGGATGGGGCTAACTGGAATGAGAAAGGGCTGTATCAGAGGGAGGGTTAACTTTATATGGGTGGAGCTAACTGGAATGAGGCGGGGCTGTATCAGAGGCAGGGTTAACTTTATGAGCATGGTTATAGTGTGATAGAAACAATTTCTCATGCACTTTTGGGCATGTAAGCAACTCTCCTGCATTTGCACTCTTCATTCTATGTGCCAGAGATGTAGGCTTTGATGTAGGCTTTGATGTTCATCAGTGCACCAGTCAAGTACACGTCTCTTGCATTTTTAGCCACTATCTCTCAAAAGATTGGTCATCATTTGGATGGCCTGTTCTTTACTGCATGGCCAGCTTGACCACAGTCCATCCTTAGTTATACTATGGACAATAACATCACTAAAGAGAAGAATGTAGCCATGCAAACAAGTAAATACAGTTTAGAGAATTAGAGCTACAAATCAGCATTATTCTGCAGCCTTAAGTTTGATTTTCTCAGTTACAGTTTGCCTACTATGTGACTTTGAGCAAGTCACTTAATTGATCAGTGCTCCAAGGTCACCCCTAAAAAAGAGACACTGTGCCTATTCATTTATATCACTAAAAATTAATAAAAGAAAAAAATGCATTTAAACACACAATTAAATATAATGGGAGAACTACTCATGTACCAAAACACTTGCCTCATGTTTCCTGGAGTTCATTAATTCCAATGCCCTGGACCAGCTAGTTCTTAACCCCACTAGAGGTAGCAACATTCTTGACCTGGTCATTACTAACATAGGCGACCGTTGCTCTACACCAATAGTCGGCTCCTCCCTGGTTAGATCATACCACAAACTAATCACCTTGGAAATCCACATCCCCCCACCCCTGCAAAGGTAACCACCATGAAAAACTTCTCCAAAGCTAACTTTGGGCTCCTAAAAATAGAAGTGGCTAACTTCACGGCATGCATGCAAATGTATAGTAAAAGTAGTGACAAAAGTAGCAATACTGTTAATAATGTATCACTACCGGAAGAAGTACCAAGGAGAAGTGAACGTTTAGCACAGAAGCACAATAGTTACAACAACAATGCTATGAGCAACAATAATACACATCAGGTTTTTCATTTTCCTCAGGGCAGGCAGGGGAACAGGGGGCAACCCCAGCAACAACAGGGATGGGGGAAACCACGGAGATGATTTTAGGTAATGCAACTTTTGAAGTTCCCACTGATGAATTGTACACTGATCACTCTGTTGGGCCTTTTACAGTGTTAACAAAAGCTAATTTTTCCATTTATAATTGCACAGAGATTCCCCTGCAAAACACACACTTTGAGCTCTTCTCAAAAGGGTTCCATTTTGTTCCCGCCTGTCCTGTGGATGTTACCAAAAGCATTTTAGAATTAAAGCTGTTTACTAGAAATTTAAATCTCAATCTGTTTTTTAAAGGGCAGACACTAACACATGAACTGTTTAGTAGATCTAGTACTTTTAATCCCCCGATGCACCCGGTCTTAAGGATATTTGAAGAACTGGTTGAGCAAGATATAAGGAATTATGATTTCAAATCTAACAATAAGCCTAATAATTTGTCTTCAGATTGTTGTTCCTTGATTAGAATGTTAAAAGAACAAGAAGTCAGAGTTATGAAACCTGACAAGGGTGGGGGGTGTTGTGTTGATGTATGCAAAGGATTATGAAGTGAACATACATAACATTTTACAGGATACTGAACAATACAGCTCTATTTCATTGAATGAGATTAATATAGCTTATACAAACATTAAGTACACACTACATGATCATCTTTTACAAGGTGTAATTAATGAAAGGCTACACAATTTCCTGTTTGTCAACAAACCCCTCACCCCGGTCATCTTTGGTATTCCCAAAGTGCATAAAGGCTTACACCCACTTAGGTTTAGACCAATAGTTGCAGGAGCGGGTAGCACCACGGAGCCACTAGGAACGTTTATTGACATTTCCCTTAAAAAGTTAGTAACATCATTCAAACACATTTGTAAGGACTCTTGGGAGTTCCTTAGAAATATTAAAAAAGAATTTTACGAAGAAACTGATTTTTTGGTTACTATTGATGTGGTTGAGCTGTTCCCCAGCATCCCCCCACGACATTGGCTTGGAATGGTTCAACGAAATTTTAATTACACATTCTGAATTGAGTGCAAACACTATAAACCTGCTTGCAGAGTTTATGGAAATCATTTTACAAAATAATTTCATTTATTTTAAAGGAGAAATTTTTAAGCAAAGAAAAGGGGTTGCCATGGGCACACCTTGTGCCTCGGCATACGCTAATATTGTTTTATTTTTTTGGGAAAACAAATATATTTTTACTTCCCCATAGGCAAGTAAGATTACACATTACCAGAGATTTCTGGACGACATCTGTGTTTTTTGGAGAGGTAGTAAAGAAGATCTTAATGAGTTTCTTTTATACATTAACAATACTACACATTTTTTGAGATTCACTTTTAATATTAGTGACTGTACACTGAATTATCTGGATGTCCTGTTAACTAAAAATAGTGAGTGTTGTATGTTTCAATCATCTATTTTTAGGAAAAACACATTCTCAAAGGCGTATCTCCACTTTAGTAGTGGACACCCTTATTCGCAAAAGAAGGGGATACTAAAAGGACAGTTTATCAGGGCTTCTAGAATGTGTAGCACTGATATATTGTTTGATAAAGAAGTAGATTTGTTACTTAACCTCTTCCTAGAGAGGGGATATCCGAAGCAGTTAATTGAGATGATGTTACATGAAGTCAGGTGCAACAGGACGACTAAATATTTCCCTTTGCTCGGCATTGGTGAAGAAAGTACATCTAGTAAAAATCAGGTAGTCAGTTCAGAAATACATGATTTATTTGTACATACATTTAACAATGATTCTTCCAAAATAAAAAACACTGTTTTAAAGTATTGGCCAATTTTAAAGTTACAAGAAGAAACTAATAGATTTTTACCTAAGGAACCAACATTTGTAAATGCAAGAGACATTAATCTCAAAGACATTTTTGAGAAACAACAACACAATTTACATGCTCCAAAAGGTTTTAAAACGGGTACATATAAGTGCAATGCCTGCAAACAATGCCCGTACATAATGGACAGCAATAGTTATTACATTCCATCAAGAAACTTTAAAGTTAAGTCTGAGTGTTATTTTAACTGTGTATCCAAGGGCATTGTTTACTTAGGAATTTGTCAGTTTTGCTCCAGTTTTTACATTAGTAAAACGGAGAGAACGTTGCGTAAAAGGATTTATGAACACCTGTATGATGTTCAAAAAGGAAAAGAATCTAATGCTTTTTTCAAGCATTGTCTTATTTGTCCAAGGATGTGTTTAAAATTTATGATACTTGAATGTGTACCGTTTAATCTGAGAGGTGGTGATTGGGAGGCCAGTTTAGAGTATAAAGAACTGATTTGGCAATTAAGACTGAATGCCTCAAAACCACCTGGATTGAATGACACTATTAGTATCAGCAGTGTCTTAAAACTAAGGCGAGCGAGGTTATAATTTATCTTGTTATTGTTTGAATTCCCACATGTTGTTGATACTCATACTTTTCCACATTAGGTATTTTAGCAACCCTGTTTTAGATTTATATATTTAAACATTTTTACACAACACTGTACATGTGTTTGTGATGTATTTAGGTTACCATATGTTCCACGATGTTTTTCCTGTACAAATTCATTTTAAACATTTACACATATATTTGACATTCATTGTACATATAGACTTATCATATTTTATTGGTTGTATTTATTACCAATTACATTTGTACATTTCACACATTTTATACATTCCATTTATTTGTAGTTTTAATTAATAATTCATAATTCATAATTAATATTTCTATATTTCTCATTAAATATATACATTTAATATTTATTAATATTTATTGTTACACATATACATATATATATTTATATTTATTACATATTTTTCATATTTATTGTTATAACTTTACATTCTATATATTTAAAATTATTTAATATTACATTTATTTATTTGTATTCATACAGGTTACAATAGGCTACATATTTTATACGTGTAACGCATATATGTACTTTTTATAATGTATTTCCATAACATATTTTTACAAGGTATCTCATTTGAATTATTTTAGATTATACTCTGTGTACATTTTAGTTGAGTACAATATTATATTTATGAGATGCTATCAAATTTTGTTTAATAGTGTTGCATATTATGTGGAAGAATAATCTGTTTTAATGTTTCATGTAGAAGCAGATATTTTAGACCTTTTATAGGGCTCTATATACACTTAAATGATGCCCCTATCGTTGTTTCAGCAGGCATAAGAAATTTAATTTAATTGAGGTTAATTGAATTCAATTATTTTAATTGAGTTTAATTTATTTAACTGAATTCTAATAAGTGAATAATTGATTTTGTTATTTAAGCAAGGCATTGTCTTAGAGGTGATTATCTTGAAAAAGCCTGACATAGCTTCAGGTGAAAGCGCTTGGTGGATATCACGTTTTATGGTTGTTTTGTGTTGAATAAAGCTGTTTTGTGGAAGTTACACATTGGATTATTTGGTTTCTACCTTTCTGCTTTACCATTTTATGCATGCAAATGTAGAATAGTTGTATGACCACCGAATCATGCACCAAAGCACTGTACGAACACATACACAAATGCATGGATTTTGCCATACCCAATAAAACCAAAATGCTCTCCACCAAAAAAAGGAAGCCAATCTGATGATCCCCTGCCATAAACAAACTCTACAGTAGAAGGAGGAACCTGATGTGGAATAAGGTGAAGTCCCAACACTAGAAAAACTCCCTTATCAGCCTCAACAAAAAGTTGACATCCTCATCAAATCCTCTAAAGCTAACCATGAAAACAGAATTGCAGCAGATAGTAAAGACAACCACAAGGCGTTTTATAGTTATGTAAAGAATCTCCATGGCAATACCCAGATTTGCTCTGAGCTACTGCACAATGGTACCTCCTATACTGAGCCAACAGATATTGCTTGTATACAGGCCGATAGATTCAATGCCAACATTACCCCTCTCTCCACCCAAAAGGACCAATCACAATACCAGTAGATTGCCAGGCACCAAGTATTACTGCTGCACAGGTTAAAACAGCACTGTCCAAAGCCAAGAGTACAGCTTCTATGGGACCTGGCTATGTTCTACATGAACTACAGAGTGAACTGGCACCTCACTTGTGTGCCCTGTTCAATCACAGCCTCACCTCAGGCTTTGTCCCTACTGAATGGTGCACTGCCACAGTCATCCCTCTCCACAAAGGATGAGTGACTATAGACCCTGGGAACTATCACCCCATTAGCCTGACTAGCCTGATATGCAAAGCTATGGAATGCATCATCATGGACCTAATAAACAAAGATATAGGGAATCTCCAAACTCTGGATCCCACACAGTTTGGTTTTGTGAAGGGTAGATTCATGCCTGCTCACCTTAGTCAACTTCTTTGAGTCAGTCACCAGAGCTGTGGATGAAGGCAAGATGGTTTATACAGCCTACCTTGATCTGGCCAAGGCTTTTGATACCATTCCCCTCTCAGGAATCACAGAAAAAGTCACTAAGCTAGGCATCAACCCCTATATCACCCCTATATCACAAGGTGGGTTACAAATTGGCTCACAGATAGAACCCACAGTGTGAAAGTAGCTGACTCCAAGTCAGACTGCTGACTAGTCATGAGTGGAGTCCCACAGGGTTCAGTCCTGGGTCCTCTCCTGTTTGTTATCTACTTCTCTGAAGTCCAGGCCAGCACAAAGGGACTCTGGCTGACAAAATTTGCAGACGATTGCAAGTTGGGAGCTACTATTAACGCCCCAAGTGATGTTGACATCTTGCAGAATGGCTTCACTGAGACCAACGACTGGTGCCAGAACCATGGCCTTTAGCTCAATGCAAAAAAATGTGTCATCATCTCCTTTGGAAAAAACCCAGTTCCTATAAATTACCACATTGATGGTAATTCACTGAACACAAAAGGTGTTATAAGATATCTGGGAACACAGGTTGACAGCAACCTCTCTTTTGATCACCACATTGCCACTGTGGTCAGAAAGTCCTTCTATGTGGCACATCTCATTTCTAAGGGTTTTGCATCCAGGAAGAAAGAGGTCATTGTCTCCCACTACTCTTCCCTCATTAGGCCAATCATTGAGTACAATGCCCCATTTGGTATGTACCTCACTAGACACCTGCAACAACTAGAGAGGCCACAAATGTACCTCACAAAGAGGATGTTAGGCCTTAAACACTTATCCTATATGGACAGTCTCAAAAAACTCCAACTATACTCTGTCTCATATCACCTACTTAGAGGCAATTTCTGCTTGATTTACAAAGCCATGTCTGACCCAGCTCTGTTTGAAATGCTGCATCTAAAGAAATCCCAATCCCTCCAAACCACACACTCCAGATACCTCAACCTCATTACCACAATTAACAGAACATGCTGGAGGGACAGGTTCATATCCCAGAGGCTGTCCATGCTATAGAATAGACTTTCTATACATATCAAGCAGAGCACCTCACTGACCCTCTTCAAGAGAAATCTTAATGAGTGGATAGGAAACAGAACATTCACCCCTGGGATAACTCCAGTGGCTCTACTCGACAGAGGCACTGGGAACTAAGGTTGGGTGGCACTATGCCAGGGAAATCCCATGGCTAGGCTTGTAAGGACCCCAGGGCCATTAGCCTAGTACACACCTATAAACCTGTATGAATGGCACACAGACAGCCCTGCTCAACAGTATCTTCACAGATGAACGCATGCATGCACTCATACATACACATATACACACTTTATTAAGCTCACAAATATGCCTAAATGTGGCATACACACACACACACACACACACACACACACACACACACACACACACACGCACACACACACACAAAAAAAACACATACCTACACACATGTGCACAAATGCAATGCTTCCAAATTCCAAACCCATTCCTTTCTCTGCCAGTACTCCTGTGATACACATAAAATATAATTAATAAACTTACCACATGAGGTATGAATATATTTAAAAAATATGGTATTATATGTGTTACTCAAACACAAGAGCGCACCAAGCCAACGGAGCTCGGACCCTGCTACAAAAATATAAATAGTCAAAATAAAACACAGTAACATACGCAGGGTCCCTGGCAGTATCAAAACGACCAAACAAGATGTAGTATCCAAATAAAATTAAATCCCAAAGCACATAAACGAGAGTCCACAGTTAAATAACTTAAAATGAAGCTATTTATTGTACAAAATGTTAGCGCTTTCACCCAAAGGCTTCTTCAGACATGTCTGAAGAAGCCTTCGGGTGAAAGCGCTAACAGTTTGTACAATAATTAGCTTCATTTTAAGTTATTTAACTGTGGACTCGCTTATGCTGGATTTAATTTTATTTGGATACTACATCTTGTTTGGTCGTTTTGATACTGCCCGGGACCCTGCGTATGTTACTGTGTTTTATTTTGACTATTTATATGTGTTACAGTTTACTCTGTGATGTTCAGGGACATATAGTATTAACTGCCATTTCCTAATAATTTAAAATCCCTCTGTTCCTGCCCTACATGAATTGAAATGGGTGTACTATTACACATAAGGTTGCATGAGTTGGCAAAAGAAGGTGTGTTGTGAAGACATGTGAATCCCTTTTTTGGTATGAGTCTCCCCTACTGCTGTTGGTTTTAGTCATTTTCCCATTTACAAAAAATCATGTATGGGAATACTTACTTCATACAGACTTGCATCTCAAAAGGAATGCTGGTCATCCAAAAGAGTCCCATGAAAATCTATATTTTATTCAGTAATTATATACAAAACAAAATATATAATTCAGGCAATATAACTGTGGATGTGTCTTAGCTAAAGTGGGGTGCATTTGCAACCCAGTGTCAAATTTGATGTTAACAGACTCAGAAGCAGCAAAGGTAACATGAGCAGGGTCCATTTAGATGGGATAGATGATATCACGGACAGGATTCTGCTTTTATGGAAGTGTACTACAAGACATACAAGAGAAATGACAATGCAAAACAAATCGAAGATAACAACAGAAGACCACACATGGGAATTAGGAAACTTTTTTCAACTGCACATTGCAGTGTGATTCAGAGTTATACTTACTGTTTGTGGACAGGACTGAGCAGTATTGTTGGCTGTGGTATGTGCTAATAGCCATATAATGAAATGGCAGTGAGCATCATTAGTAAAATGAGAGGCCGGGTATACAGTAATAAGGCAAAACAAGATGGCAGAGCAATTCATGAATGTATAAATGTCATGCTTGCAGAGCTGTGCAACTTGTGCACATGAATATTGCCTAAATCTCAGTGTTCATGCTAAGGGAATTGCAAAAAAATGTTAGGAGTTGCCACCACATTAGTAAATGTGTATCTGTAAAAGGTTTTTATTGCTGCTACAAGCTATAACAGTGCACATTGTCACACCCAGAGACACTGTGTCGTTTCACCGATCTTAATAGCTCATGGACTCCATGACACTGACATTGTAGACCAGTACCATGTGGAAAGGGAGATCATACAAGACTGCCGCATCATGGGTGTCATGGACTAACACTGCAGCATTATGGGAGTCATGGACTACCTATACGGGTAGATACAAACAAATTTGTGGCTTTACATGTAACAGTCTTTTCAGCAACCTACTGGGGATACAATGGGGGCATCTCAGGCATTTGCCTTGAGAATACTCCATCAGTCTCGTCTTATTCTAGCATGTGGGGGTGAATATGTGGTCCCCACATACCACAGAGGAGAAAGCAAACACCATTCAGGGATTCGATGATAAAGCCTGTTTCGCTAAGGTACGGGGGGGGGAGGAGGCATAGACTGCACCCACACTGAAAGAAATTACCACCTTGTGAACTGAGAAGAAGGTACAAGAACTGCAAAGGGTATCAGTCAATTAACTACCAGGTGGTCTGTAATGCATAAGGTTATCATCTGCAATGTGTCAATAACTACAGCTAAGTAAATATGATAAGAAATATGACAAATAACTCAAGTAAAAAAATAAAACTTTTATTAAAATGTCATCTTCGCTAATGCTTTCAAAGAGGATGTCTGCATGCTTGACTGCAGGCTTCAGTTAGATCATCCAAGTAGCTGAACCCATTAAGGCTTTGCTTTCTTGTTTTGCATATGATGATGGGTGCATGTTCTATTCATCCACTGGTTGTGGAATGTGCCATTGTTGTTACTCTGTGCTTGGTGTGTGTTGCTCTTTTCAATAGTAATTGTAACTTTATCATAGACAAGAAATGTAGGAGCTACATTCTTCATTGCATGGTTCTTCTCTCTCGTCCACCACCTTTACCATTATCCTTTGTATTGCATACATTTATTTTTATTATTTTGTTTTGCTCCATTTATTTTACAGTTATGTGCAACAGCATCTAGCCCTGCACCCATCCCTCCAGCAAGGTCTGTTAGCTCCAGGTTTCTACACCATTTCTAGCTTATTAACCCCCTGAGAAGCAGACTCAGGATCCCAAGCCAGGTGGCATTGCTGCAGTGCCCTTCTTTCCTGTCTCCTGGATACAGAAGATGTCCAGGCTCCTCATTATCATCACGCCATCGACTTCCAAGCTGCATCCTATCAGTAAACCTGTGTTGGGCGCATCAATCCTTATTTCAGTTTAGTTTTACATCCAGCTTTTATTCTGGTTCAGGCACCTAGGCAGCAAGACATTTCCCTGTGGTATATCTGTTTGGGATACCTGACTTAAGTCACAGTCAGATGTAGAGAAATATAGCTGTTGTGAATTTCCTCTGGGCAAAAAGAATCACACACTACCATGTCCACAGCTTTAATAACCAAGTGCATGGGGGTGGCAAAAGTAATGAGTGTTGTTCTCAGTGTACTGTACATGCTTATGTAACTACAGCATGAAGAAGTGTGGTAAAGCATGAAGAATACCCTGCATGCTACTGTAGTCACATTTAGGCTCCAGTATGCATTTTAGTTAATGTTCCCTAGACATTGTGAAGGGGACTTGGTCCACACACACCAACTACTAAGGCACTGACTGTTGTGTACCACATTTTTTTACTGCCACTGATATTCCCATTGGCCAGCCTGTTGCTGATGGCTGGCATACTGCCTGCTGTCTCATGTCACCTTGGGAGCTATGGACATTACTTTCTCCATGTGCATTTGGTTATTGAAGTTGTGGGCATGGCACTGCATTCTTCTCTTTGCCCACAGAGAATAAGCCACTGCTATATTTCTCTGTAGCTGAATGTCACTTCAGCCATGTGTCCCCAACCAAATATACCACAAGGAAATGTCTCACTGCTTAGATGCCTGAACCTTCAAGATCATCAGCTTGTTTTCAGTCCCCTTTGATCTCCCACATTAATTTCTAACTCATACACTAATGCCTTCTGGTGATCTGGAAAAATACCTCAAATGAACTAAAACAAATGTCTAAACTGACTACCTTCCCCAGTTTTCTTAAGACCCATTACTTGCTGACCATATTAAATGCAGATGCAAAACAGGTTTAGCAGTTCTGAACAGGTTTATCTCACTGTTTCAGTATCCTTATCGCATTGTGATTGTCATTTATGAAATAAAATGATATCACAAGCCTTTATAGGAGGCATTGCTATAAACCGAGTTTTGTTTGAAGAAAGATTTTGAGGAAAGGGAGTATAAGGGGAGTGAGATAGCTAAGGGTATGTGTGGTGCCCACCAGCTTAGGAAGGGAGACCCTATTTTATGACCCCCACCCATGATTAGTATAGGCAATTTTAAGAGTCCCTATGACTTTTTCTAGCGACATAAATAAGGTCACTGATGTAATTTAAAAAAAATGGCATATTTTAACTTCTGCTTCATCTATTGAAGTATTAGTTGGCACATCTCCTAAGTTTTATTACAAGAGCAGAACGAATCTAAAGAGGTTGTTGTGTTATCCGGATAAGTTGGGCTACTGACAATGGGGAGAGGGTACCAAAAAATGTGGCACTTGTAATTTATGTCAGTATGTAAGAGAGGGTAATGATTTTGTTCATCCACAGACAGGGAAGAAGTACTCCTTAAATGTTATGGCTAACCGTGACACCATGAACGTTTTTTATTTAGCTAACTGTGAGCAATGTAGCTCATTTTATGTTGGCAAAAACCATCAGTTTCGTGAACACATTAGGGACAATATATATTGTATAAATAAAGGCAACACTGTTAATGCCTTAGCTAAACATGTTGAGATGAAAAGTAATGAACATAGGTTTTCTTTTATTGTGTTAGATGTTATGTATTAGAATGTTAGGTTAGGCAATATTGAAAATGAAACAGAGAGATGTGAAGCAAGATGGACAGCCAAACTACTTTCTCATATGGGGCTAGGCTTAAATTAATTTATACATTTGAAACCTGTTTTAAAGGCCAGAAGGAGAAAGAAAAAGTATTTTTTACCTTCTTTTTCTGAGTTCACTTTAATGAGTTCAGCTTTAACTATTTAATTGTTTTGTTAATTTTAGCTTCTGATTGATCTGTGTATTATGACATTGCTATATAAATGTTTAGTAAAGATGCTGTTTTATCAGTGTCTGAAGAAGCTATGATTCCCTATCAAAGCTTATCAGTTCGTATATGCATTAAACTTGGATTTATTTTACCTGCTGCCTGCTATTTGCTGCCTACTTTACCTTTGGATATTTTGAACTGTGACTGCTGTGTTTCCACACTTGTGCTTTATTTCTCTGCACTCCGTTTTGGTTCCTGTCTGCTGTTCCTGTTGACTAGTGTGGTTTGTCTGCTGGTAGAATTTTTGTGTTTTACAGTCTTAAAATGAGCCAAACATAATATACTGATTTAGTTGATATGGCTTAAATGACCACCTTCTATAAAGTTGATAGTTAGCAGTTAACAATTCACCAATGTTCATATTTAATAATAAAGAAGTCATCAACTGCACAATTTTGTAATCATGTAATAAAATACCTTACTTAATATAAATCAAGAAAGCATTTGAATCAAGATGAACATTCCAACAAGTATGTGCTTTTACAAGGAATAATAACTGGATTTAAATGTCAACTTTCAAAAGAAAAACACTGACTACAGCTAAACCATTCTACTCCTACCACATCATACTTCTGCCACTAACTGGAGATTACTACCACCAACTTTCTATGACCATTCAATAGCTACAGTTGGCACACAGGTAAAATATAAAGTTTGAGATCACCAATTTTAAAAAAAGCAGACTATATTTGCTTTCCTTTGTTATCTGTGTAAAGTTCCTTTACTACTGCAAAGCGTGTTTAAAGTCCTAACAAAAAAGAAAGTAAGTAGTCCTGACTCAACTTTTTTCTATATTAATAGCTTAAACTCACAATAGATTGTTTTTCTTCTTGCTTAGGGGACACAGATTTAAATTTCAAAGTTCATATAACTTTTGATAGGAAGTATGTGTGTATACGTGTGCACTAGTGTGTGTGGTGGCTTTTGTATGTACAGTATGTATGTGTGTATCCATGTTTGAAAACAATTCCAGTAATTCCATTCTAGTATACATAATTTCATCATTACTGAAAGAATAAATGTAAATTGTCACATTGTTCTATGTTTTACATATCTACTGCCTTTTTAATGAATAGAACAATCACCGACTTTATACAACCCATTATTCATCAGAGTCGTACAAATGGAACTTTGACACCAAAGATGCAGCTGTTTTTACTGCCATGTAATAATGTAAGAGGGAAACTAAATGAGACAGCACATAGGAAAGATGAGAAAGGTCAGTGTTGTTGTGCTAAAAGGACAATTTCACCTTTCAGAGTAGTTAACTTTATACCAGTCGATCTTTTCCCCATAATTTTGCCTAAATATAATTTAATGTCTAGAAAATGCCACAGCATCTTTCAAGTACTCTGTTTCCATTTTTCCCACAGAACTTGTCTCATTCTTTATCACAATGCCAGGGTAATCCTCTGGGCTAGGCTTATAAAGACCCCAGGGCCATTAGCCTAGTACACACCTATGAACCTATGGACATAGGGTACACTTTTTGTCGTTCTCTCGCTCTCTGTTTTTCACCACCTAAAATGTTACATCCTGATGTGTCTGGCATGCTATATGCTATATGTAAGAGGTGAGGTAAAATTCTTCTCATGACATTTTTATATAACGAACAGGGAACAATTATAAGCCATCACTACAACAACAACAAATTGGAAAGTACTCTAATTGTTTTCCAGTAAAGTATTGTGCTTATCCATGCAGTTAGCAGAATATTAGGAACAGTATTAAAAACACAGTTTACTATCTGCCTTGTAAGCTCTTTGAAGTAGCAATGTTCAGTCCCAAATTTGTGATCAGAGCTTCTAAATTTGCTTGGCATTGTTGACACCTGAACAAAAGTATGGGAAGGTATGGAAAAAGGCTGTAGAGTGTCTGCAGCTTTAAGGACTTAAAACTCTTGAACTTTGTGTTGAA
This sequence comes from Protopterus annectens, assembly GCF_019279795.1. Classification (NCBI taxonomy): domain Eukaryota; kingdom Metazoa; phylum Chordata; order Ceratodontiformes; family Protopteridae; genus Protopterus; species Protopterus annectens. Next base: position 769,689,161 of record NC_056733.1, read on the forward strand.
GAAAATGTAAATACTTCCAAAAGGGAATTTTAACAAAACAGTGACATTTGCATAAGTCAGACATAACTGTATTCCTAAAACATGCGTTCACATCTTGTTCTACTAGGGTTGGCTAAAATATCATTAACTAAAATCTTATATGTGAAAGAAAATAATACAATCAATCGAACATTTCTAAAAACACATCTGGACACAGGGAAATATTCTTCACCAAAACTAAAATTAATGAAGTAACGGTCAGTCTTTTACAGATTATAAATGGTTTAAATAAAACCACAACCAGAGTGAACATTGGATGTAAGCAGAATATGGACATGTTCTTCTAAGCTATATATAAGAAAATGGAGGCGAATGCACTGATTCAGGACCTTCTTTGGAATGTTTTTTTTCATGTTTCATCCATGTTGCTTGTTGTTCATTAACCCTCCCTCTCTCCCTCAGGAGCTGTCGTTCAGGTATAAATTAGGGATTTTTGTGGTCAGGTCCCTATCTCGCATGTGGCTGATGTGACTATATGTGTCACTCAGAGGTATTCTATGCCCTCCCAGGTGTAGGTAGGTCCTTACTCCCCAGAGTCTGATGTGACTATTTGTATCACTGCAGAGGTATGCTAAGCTCTCACAGGTATGAGCGTACTTACACACGCAGACACAGACACACACACACACACACACACACACACACACACCACACACACATACCCGCGCACACACGCACACACACACACACACACACACACACACACACACACACACACACACACACACACACACACACACACACAGCTATGAGGGCTACTGTCACTGGTTCCTCCAGTTCTGCATTCAGTACTGTCATAAAAACCTCAGCTTGTATGAGAACAATTTGGCCGACAGGAACCACTATTTCCCTCCACACCGGGATGGGTGAGTTGGCTACAAACCAATCACTCTCATCCCCCACTGCCTGCTGCTTCTACTGCTTGACCGTAAGTCAAATTTGGGTCATCTGGATCACAGGCAGGGCTTCATCCCTCTATATCACAGAGCCAGTCTCTGGAATGACTTTTGCATGTGGATGATGGATAGACAAAGGTTTGATATCCCTACTGTTTTCTTCTGAAGCCATGAGCTTCAGTAACACAGTAAACATATGGCATGAAACAGCACACAGAATGCCTCGTGCTCTTTCATATGTGTTAAGAACAGAAGGGTCACAGATGACATATTTTGGATTCAAACACTGCTCTTTTTTTTTTTTTTTTCAAAATACAATTTCTGCATGCCATTTTCACTTTTTCTACTTGGCCTGAACACATATTTTTCCAGACTATCATTAGTGGTGTCTGAAGCATGTCCAATCGAAGACATATGTAAGCAATTTTTTGCCTATATTTCTTATTTATACTCTTTTTGTTCATGTATCATTTCATTCAAAAGCATGATCATGTGTAGATTTCAGCCCAGATTCAAACTCATAATGTAAACAAAGTTTAAGAACTTCTTATATTACCAAGAGTAGGTCAGAGTTTAAAAATTGTAGAAGAGATATTCGCTGATGTTTTAGAATTTAAGTTAAAAAATCATTTGTCTACTTAGCATAATTGTATTCTGTTATGTGGATTTTATTTTCTGAAAGCACAGTGGCTATTTTTTTTTTTTTTTTGTTTGTTTTTTAATCAACACTTTCAGTTTTGCTGTATTGAAAAGGTATGCTACCCCAATTCATGCACTATTTCACTGTCTGGGGAAGGGGGTTAGGGGGATTGAAGAGCTAGGATAGTGGTGCCTTCTATGGCATGTTGTATGGTTCCAAACAATTAGGCTACACCACTGGTAACTTGAGACAATTTGACAAATGCAAGCCTTTGTGAATATGTTAGTGGTTGAGCCTGATATAATGAAGCCATTTAAATTCTATACTGGATAAATTGATGACTTCAGGATTGTTATGCTAGCCACAGATGTAAATGTAATTTGTAGTTCTGACCTGTTTGCATTGTGTTATTAACAAAAAAATCAAAGGTTACATTCCTTTGAGGGTGGAAATCAAAAGGAAACATGCATGCTTGATGGGATACTGGAGGAATAGCAGGTTAGTAAGAGAACAGTTGTCAAACAATTTGCTGGACACACGGCTATAGGAAGGGAATTTAAAGATGTTAAAAACATCCTCCATTTATACAGAGCATTGCATGGCTGCATTCCTTGTTCTATGCTCTGTTCTAGCAGATAAAGTGTAGAAAAAAAGCAAATAAGCTCATGGAAAACATACAACATGAAAGAACTGGGTGGTTAAGATATGAGGAAATCAAGACAAATGGAAATATATATGTACTAGAAATTAAAAAAAGTGATATGACATTTCCACCCACTGCATTGTTAGTTGGTCTATTGCAGGGCTGAAGTTTGAGATAGACAAAAGGGTCAAAGGCAACAAAGGGAAGGGAGATTCAGGAGTGACAATGAATTTCTATTTTAATGGAGGGGTAGGTGGTGGAATTAAACCAATGGCCTGAGGCTGGCAACATAAGTCAGTGCATGGGTTCAAAACTGCTTGGGGTAAAAGAGAAAAAGCTTAGAAGTATAATAAACAGCAAGTCTGTTAAAGAAATATAAACAACATTTTCAGGGACTTGATATAGTATATTTTTTCTTCCATGTGTATTTTCATATGTCTGTATTTAAAAGTATGTAGATGATGCTGTCTTATCTTCTCTTTCAAAATAAAATAAAGGAATGGAAAAAGAAGAAGAGGAAAAAAAAACAGGGGAATGCTATATCCACTCAAAACATAACTGAAGCTGTGGCAGATGACAGGGATTAAAGTTGAATCCCATTATTAAACTCCTGGGAATGGATGTGACATTATAACTTGGTGTCAATGCCTACTGTGACAGCAAATACCCTGCATTTTAGTTATGATTCATGCAAGAGATGTACTTCTAAATAGAGAAAATATGCAGGGAACATAAGAGAAAATAGTTTTCCCAAATTCTACAGAAATTTCCTTATGATCTTCTGTCATAAAATACGTCAAACAGATGTTCACTTTTAAGTTGGTTATAGAAAGACTGTACCATGTCACCCAAAGAGCTTTTCTAGCTTATTTACCCACAGCATGTTCATCTCAGTAATTGTTTTAATTGAGTGAGGAGAAATTAATATTTACTGCAGAAACAAGAATCTGTCAGCAAGAGAATGTCAGAGATACAGCCTGTGGATTATTTAATTAAATGGCACTTGAGAAGGTAGCGGATTAAAATGTTATTTCCTGACAGTCCTAATTGCATAATTTTGTAATGGCTATCATAAGTACAGCTTCTTTTTTTATATTCATACTTTGGAATACATGGTAAATACCCTGCAGATTTCACATTTTGAATCGGTGCATGGTGTTGAAAACTTAACAAATAATCAACTTATCTACGTATTATATATCACCCCTTTTATTATTTTATGTCAACTCTGAATATTTCTTACATTCTCCAGTATTCACTTTGATAATAGCCTCACTTGTACACCTGCATGCATGCAAACACAAACTGTTTTCCCATTTTAGTGCATAGTTTTTTCATTGTTAGGGTTTCTTACCACTTTCATATTTAACTCAGACAAGTATGCACTATATAACTATAGAAGAAAACTGAATGGGAGGAAGAGAAGGAGAGTTTCAGAATTAGTGACTTTTTATTTCCATATAAACAAGGGTTTATCATCTGTTTTATCCAGCTGTTCAGGCATTAAGTATCTTACTCTTCTATACAGAAGAGACGTGTGCAGAGCAAATATGTAGCTTTGGCAATAGTTATAGATTTATTTTAGCAATGAAATGTGTAAAACTGGAAAGCAAGGTCTACCAGCTAACTGTCTGCCTGGGAGAAAGCTGGACATGAGATTTTTTTTTTCTTTTTTTTACATTTTTATGGTTAATTAAACCGAGACTACTTTTTGATTGTCTCATGTTACTTTTATTGAAGCTGTAGTGATTAATCTAAACCTTCAGTCAGATGAATTTACTCTTCTGTGTATCTATCAGGTGTAGGATGAATTGAACCTGTAGGCCCCTAAACTGATGAAAATGAATGCAAACATAACACACATAATTTCTTAAACTCGAAATGTAATTTCAGAAATAGAAACACAGCCTGAGGCTTAAGCTGTCTATGGCCCACCTGCAAAGCAGCTGAATGAAGTAGTGAATACAATTTCCAAATTTGTAAATCAAAAATGTCATCTCAGAATAATACGCAGAGCCTGAGGCATAAGCTTTTTCATTGCACAGCTCTGAAAGAGATGAATAAAGTATTGAATCCAATTAAATTATGTGGACATTAAAATTGACAGAGAGGTCATAGATGTTCCTGTGTTTTCAGGTGCATACCCTTATATCCTTAGTCATGGATGTACCAGTGTTTTCAAGTGCATGCCCTTATATCTTTGGGTGACTTTCTATTTTGAGATTGAATGAATGGAGTCTGGATGATGTGAAAATATTAAAGGGGTATTGACAACAGGAGCTGAACACATTATCGCTACAGTGACCTTTATAGCCAGAAGGCCATTTTTTTTTTTTACTGGAAATAGTTTAACTTAAATGTTGCTTGAATGTAACAATGCATGCTCAAAAAATGACAAGCTGTTTCCCCAATTCAATAGCATGTATTAAACTTTTGGCTGCCATTGGTGAATATTTAAAGTTTAACATTTAATTTGTCACCCTCAGAACTAATAAAAACCTCAGCCTGCTATGAACAGCAAAAATGTCTTCACTAAAACACTTCAGTTGTAAGATGGGGAACCTATTTAATTCTATAGCTTTTATATGATCCCTGGATTTTTAGAAATCACTAAACTCTGCACTCATCTCTATGCTGTTAAAACCCTCTACACTGGTTGGAATATAAGGAACTCATTGACATGATACAGTTGATACTGGCATGTTCACTTCTGCTGCATTATAGTAAATATTTATTGTTGAACTATCTTGTAAAGGGGTATAATCCCCCACCCCCATCCTGAAATTTGTTCTGCTACAATGCTCCTTGCAAAATCTCTCTCTCAGACTTGATTTGAACACTCATTGTTCAAAATACCAGTATCAAAATTATGGAAGGATCATGTTTACCAAATTATTAAAAGTTATACATTTAGAAAGACCCTGTTTAATCATCTTTTCACCAACTGGCTACCAAACCAAATGTGTTCAACTTGGGTGTTTTTTTACTAATAACTTGCTGAATATATTTATCCAAATATTATTTTATCACTATTTCAGAACAGGCTCTTGACGGGTAGGAGCACCACAACTGCATTATATACTTTTACTGATGAAATGTTATAGAGCATGAATAGGTGACTCCTCACTGGCTCAATCTTCATTAATCTTAAAAAAGCATTTGATCTGTTTGACTGTAGTCTCCGTGTATTATCTCTCATTAGGAAAGGAGATAGCCCATGTGCTCTAATGTGGTTTATATACTTCCTAAAAGACAGACAGTTTAAAAGCCTAGTTAGGCTATACTATCATTCCTATAGCTTTGGTGCACAGTGGTGTACCACAAAGCTCAGTCCTAGCTCCAATTCGATTCTTCCTTTTCATTATCAAATTGTCACATCTTTTCCACCTCCCTGTTATTCTGTCTGCTTACAATATGGTAATATTCAGTGCAAATTCCTCTTCCACAAATATAAAAACTGTAACATGACAGGATCTAGATCATCTCTCAGACTTACATTCCCTACACAAACTCATCCTTAACACCAAAAAACTAAAGCTATGATTTAGGGACCAAACAAAGCCAAAACTTTCTAAAACTCCTTGTAACTGGACTCTAAATTACAATATAATTTAAATATCTAGCCATGTGGGTGGGAGGAACCCTCAAATTCTAAAAAGATATTTAAATAAATAAAGCTAAAATAAATTAAAAAAAGAACTTTTCTGGGGAAAAAATTCCCACACTTCCTCTCCCCAACAGTAAGATCAGTCAAGGGGAAAAAGAATAAATCTTCCAGAACTATGAACTTCCAGTCACTACAACTTCTTCAGAAAGGAGCATCTCCTCCTTCATAAAAAACATCAAGTAATATTGTAGATTTATAATCCTGTCTTCTGCAAGAGAATATAATTGCTACTCCCTTCAGAAAGCAAAATGACTACTTATACATGTAACTATGTGCTACTCATTGGCTCTTTGGTCTACAAACTGCTAAACTTAATCTGTTTCCCCATCTTTGCTTGCAGACTTTCCAAAATAATCACCTTCTACATTATCATATTCCAATCCTCTTCAGTCCTCATTCTTCAAGGCCCCCAAAACAATCTCACACAATAGATTAGGCTTTCTTAATACTCACCAGAAAAGATGATCATTCCTTAAAGATTTAACGTCTGTTCCCTTGCTCAGTGCAAATGCTTCCAAAACAAAGTGTTACTTAGTTGCTGTTACAGTCCTTCTAATTTCCATGTTCTCTTTAACTAGTCTCTCACTCGAGTCACTAATACCTCATCATTATTAACCTTCACATTTGCTTTATGTTGTACATCATCAGGAGGGTTGGAATAATGGTTAAGGTGTTTACTGTATAGTCACAAGGTACACAGTTTGATTCCTACCTTTGAAAGGGAAATTGGCTAAGCTTAAAATGATTCACAATGGCAGTTAGTCTAGCACTTACATATGAACCCTCTCTTCACCTTCCATCTTTTTTGATTCCCTTTCCTGCTCATGCATACAACTTACAACATGCACCCCATTCACACCTCTTCCTTCTCTCCCTTCTACATTTTTGTTACTCTTTTCACATTCTTCATTGTCAAAGGAGCTCTGTTATGCCTTTTCCCTTCTTATTCCACCTCATAGATAATAGCTCTTCAGTATTGTAAACATGGTAAACGTTGTATACAGTTCAGTCAGTGTTCATTTATTAACACTGTAGATGGCATTGCCTCCAAAGTCACTCTGTAAATACATTTTGCTTTCATTCTGTTATTGTCATTGCAATACCATTGCATCCCCAATCTGAACCTGAAGATGGTCCACTTGGATCAGTGTTGTACCCTGATTAACAAAAGTAAATAAATAAATACATAAAATAAGCAAACATATATATAAACAAGTAATTCATGTTCTAACAATTTTCTTTCCTTATTGCTCCTCTTTAGCTTCTTTCTCCTAACCTCCTACTCCTGTTTTTACCTTTGTTTTACTTCTTCCCATGCTATTCTCTATTTTTGATTATTTCTTTCTTAGTAACGTTACATACTGACCTTTATCATCAGGTAGATATTGTAGGTTTAAACAGAACTGATGAGAATAGTTTTGATTACTGCTTGGTAGATTCAAATTATTATCTCAGGTTCTTTCTCCCACTTTACAGATTCATTTTCCCAACTTATGAAATCAACCAAGGAAATTCAGCAAGTCTGTAAGTCATTAGTTTCAAGGAGAAAGAGCAATGATTTCAGAACATTTATGAAGCTTAGTACAAAATGGGATTAGGGATATAAAGAGGAATTAATCAGTCATTGATGAACCTAAACAGCTAATATTATAAGCTGGATGAATAATCCACGAAAGCATTGGAGTACATGGATATATTACATTCTTAGCTGAACTTGGACAAGAATCAGCAGAAGGACTGGTAAGAGTTCTGGGTGTGAGAGCAAATAGGATGGTATTGATATGACACAGACGAATCCTATGCATGAATAAAGCATGTATCATGGCATGGCAGTGTGTCTGTGATGGTCATAAACCATCTAGACTAATGCAAGATGGAAGCATATTCCACTATCTGTGCATACATGTGACTTTGATGACAGACTGACACAGTGGTTTATCGGCAAATACTGCAGTTTTGAACAGAACTAAGGAGACTAAAGGACACTTTACTAAGCAAGACAGATTCAAGTCATTACTATCTCCAGTTTGTGATTTGGTCCTTTGGTTTTGGTGTAGTCAGTCTTCCACTGGACACCCCGCTCCCCTAAGAACTTATTCCTGGCTCTTTATCAATCATCATGGGTCACATCAAGAGGCTTAATACACAACACTGTAATAATGATCATGTGGTCTAAGTTCTATGACATCAATAGTGCAATCAAGTTCTGTGGAACATCTGTCTATCACATGACAGGATAATCATTGCAGCTAGCTCATTAGTATTTAAAACTATATACTTCATAAGTGATAGCCTCTTTCTTAAAATTTATATATATATATATATATATATATATATATATATATATATATATATATATATACACCCACACACACACACACACACACACACACACACACACACACACACACACACACACACACACACACACACACACACACACACACACACACACACACACATTAGGTTTAACCTTATGTTAGAGTGATCTCTGCAAATTAACCTTAACATCAAACAAAGCATGTCATAGACTATTTACATCAAAATTATTTATTTTCTCATTCAGAAACTTTTTAATAATTAACTTTTAAATCCTTAGAATCACAGTCTATATGGCTGACTGGTTCTTTCAGCAGCCATCTGTATCTAGCACATTTAATGGAACTGCTTTTACTGGACATGTCAATTTTGGGACAGTTAATGTTACACTACAACTTTATTTGGCGACATGACTTGGGAGTTTCTCTCTGTAGGTCAGTCCTCACAGACTATATTTTCATGCATCAAGACTGGTTGTGACACTTCTGACTGTTCATCCTCTAGGACCCTTGGTTCTGATGTTTTTTTTTTTTTTTGGGGGGGGGGGCGGCACATGTGAGTAACTCCTTCTTTAAAGATTATCATCTTCCCTATAAACCACATAAGGCTGTTGATTTAATTACATTACCAATCACTGCAGCTTTAGGATGTGGACTTTCCCCATGGTTTTTGAATCTTATTTTTGGTTCAATCTGTAAGCCTGGCTGTCTTCTGCAGGTTCTATCGTTCTAGTATTCCTGTATTTGCTAATTTCTTTCCAGCATTCTATTCACTTTCTGTTGATTTCCAAGCATCATTGATTTGGCTGAAGTTAAGTAATTTGCTTTTGAAGCATCTGCATATTATTTTATTTATCTGTATCTGCTCTCTGGAGTAGAGCAGTAATCTCCATGGGTATTTTTCAGACTCAGCCCAGGAGTGGTGTGTAGTTAAGTGATTTACTTACAGTCGCACGTTTAGGTAATGGAAGCTAAGGGAATCAAACCAGGTGCCACTGGACCCCAAGAAACAGCTCTTTAACAGCTCTTTAATCCTCTAAGCCAACTCCCAGACAGAACATTAACAGCTGAACAGCTGAGAAACTGAGTTCCAGCAATGGAATATTCTTATATTGTACAATGGTAGCTCATTAACGTTCAAATACATGCACACTGATTGGTCAACCCAAGCAGAGTGCCAGTTGTAAATCAAGCGTATGCTAATAGAAAAAAAGCTGGGTTGCCGGACTTTCTTCTATTAATATATGCTAAAGTTTTGCAGTTTTCTTGAACTAAGTGGTTGAGAGGTATGTATGGAAGGCAGAGAAACTACAAGGAAAATCAGGTACATTATAAAAAACTTAAGAAATATACCTGATTTCCCTTCTATTTTTACCCTCTCTAGTACCTCTAAACTGTCAGTATTTCAGTTTCTTTATTTTTAAGAAAAATTAAAAATAAAAATGTAGCAACAGAGATATTTCTTTCTTTGTAGCTTGCTTTCCAGAGCACTGATATATTGCATAAGCATGAGAACGTAAGTCCCATATGCATGCACAATACATCAAAAAAGTGGCTGAATACAGAAACAAAGCTGAAAAACACCACCGTGCCATTATTCGAAGACATTATTTAAGAAAAGTAAGTCATTTCTTTCTTAAATAATGTCATTGTGTAATAGCAATAACTGACTTCTGAGTGTGATATATTGAAGATTTACCCACGGTTGCCTTTGTTTGATAACTCAGACTTCGCACTCATGATTATACCACACCAGCCATGGATAAATCTATAATATACCACACCCAATCATTGGTTATTGCCATATACTAGAACTGCAAGATGAAAATCCTCATAGCTTTCGCTACAGCCCTTTCTCATTTGTCTTCACTATTTGTACAGCTCTCTGCACTTGTCCACTTAATTGAGGGTGGTACGAATTCCTGCTCATACACAAACCTCCTGAATTCTTGACTTGTGCATTATGAGCCTTTATCAGATATTAGAATATTAGGTATCCCTTGCATGTAGAATATAGACTTAAATACAGCAATCTCACTTGCACTTGTGCCTGTCAATTAAAAGGTTTCAGGGAACTTGCAGTAATATTCCACTTATACGAGATACATGCTTCATTCTTTGAAGTAAAACAAACTGATGTCCTTCACAGGCAGGGCTCAGCTGTCCAGATTTTTACAGAATGTCTAGTTTTTTGACTCATATTTGTGGTCAGTTTCTCATAAAATTGGAGTTTTCTGGCATATCACTGGCAAATCACTGAGGACTGAAGTCAGAAATAATGACATGCATTTGATTTTCAGACTTCATTTCCTTCAGAAAATTCATGTGAATACAAAATCTGTTAGTCTATCAACTTTATAAGATTGTAAGAGCAGTATTTAAAAGGTGTCCCTATTTTGGGCCATTGTTCCCCATTATTTGTGGCTTTGTCCAGATGTCTTGCTCTGAGAGGTTGAGAGGTATCTTGCTTCCATGAATGATTTGAAACAGTTTACAATTAGCATCTCTACATCTGCATTCTTATTATGGTATGTATTGCAAATGGTACCGCTTTGTAATGCTTGACATTCCTACCAAACTCATTGTAACGTTTGTTCTTTTTTGTCCTAAATAACAAACATATTAGCACAAACTCCCTTATTTTAGTTGGCTTTAGCTGTCCTTCACTAAACTGGGACACTTATATCTCCAGTGTAGGATATAGCCAAGAATTTCTAGAATTAACAAACAAAAAAAAATCCCCTAAATAACTGGGAAATAATCTTACTCGAGGGCATAACATTCTTGACCTGATTCTTACAAATATGGCCATCTCACACTACTCTTTGGGTTTCTCCTTCCTCAATTAACACAGCTGATATCCTTGTAAGCAAATTTAGTGTCAACTTCATCCATGAGACTTCTCTTCAGAGCCTTGAAATACTTGAATCCTTACTGCCCCTAATTATCTCTAAGATCATTTACTGAAAGTGCTAACTAAGACCAACAATGCTTCTTCCACGGAACCTGATAATATACTTGGTTACTTAATTAAAGGTGTTAAAAAGGCCCTTGCAGACACATTGCTCCAACTGTTTAGCTTAAGTTTAGCTACTGGTTTTGCTCCTGATAAGTGGTGCATAGCAGCTGTGATGCCCATTATAAGGGTGGCCTTACAACTGACCCAGTTACTTACAGACCTATCAGCCTTACAAACCTCATATGCAAAGCCATGGAATGTATTATAACTGACCTCATAAACTGTGATATCAAGAATCTTATTAGTCTTAAACCACAACAGTCTGGCTTTGTGTAGGGTACATCCCATCTACTGAATCTGGTAAACTTCTTCAAAAGGGCTGTAGATGGTGGTTATGCAGTATACACTGTGGATCTTCTCTATTTCACAGTAGTCAGATTTTAATTTCCATTATTTAACAGTAGTGGTGCTGCGGTAGCGTTGCCGCCTCACAGCAAGACATCCCGTTTGATTCTCAGCTAGAGTGTCATTTGTGTGGAGGCATGCGTGAATGAGCGTGCCTTCATTGAAGGTTGTGCATCAGGGCTGGTAACTTGGCATGTAAAAATCCACTATCAAATATTAGCGGGCCGGAGTTCCACTGTGGTGACCCCTAACCGGGATAAGCTGAAAGGCACAGCAGTAATTGCTTATTTTGTCATCCAATAGAATTAAACGTAATAAGACCTTACTATGCCTAGGAAATTCAGATCCTGTGTCCCATCTCAAAAATAATCATTTCCTCAGTTGTTGCCATTTACTCCCCCAATATTTTTGACAGAGTACTCTGAACGGCATTTTTAATATCTGCCATCTCATTACACTCCTAAGAACCATGTTGACTATTATCCCTTTCTTTCCTATCATACCTCCAGCATTTGCTATCTACTCTAGGAAAAAGTCTTTAAAGTCTGCTTGTGGTTTAAAATTATCTATGCAAACACTTCTGAGTAAAGATCCTAAACCTTCTGGACTCTGTTCCCTTGTAAATTGCTTTTCAAGCCTTCCTTCACAATTATTTCTAACCTCCTCTGATTGATTCCTAAATTCATCATGCAATACTAATTGTCATTTTTCAACAGCAGCTTCTGTTCTAGATTCAACTAAAAATCCCACCAGAGCAAATCTTTCACACAGGACTCTCCTATCCCCTTTTATTTGCCTACACTCTGATATCATTCTCTGGTAGGGAAGACAATCTTTAAAGTGCAACTCAAATTTTTTCTTGCCCTCATCCCACTCTATTACCATTCCGTCGTTAGTTATTTTCTACCAGTTTGCCAGTTTTCTCCAGTAAATTCCACCCCCTTCTTGCCTGTTTTCTGTATCCCTACTTACAGTAATCCCTGTTGGCAAAATCCCCTTTTCTATCCCCATGTTGGCTTAAATCTTAGAATACTTTCTGCAATTGGGATGCTGCAGTGGTTACTCACGTTGGTTAATACCAAGTCCAAGATATTATCACCTCTTGTGGGGTGGTATCGACTAGCTGTTCCAAAGCATTTACATTCACAAAATTGAGGAATCTTTGGGCATTTGTGTTCTGGCATGAATATTCCAGTCTATGTTTGGGTACTTAAAGTCAGCCAGGATCAGGGTAAAGGGTTGAATCTTGATAGATTTGAAGAGGTCTAGATAGGCAGTGAGGGCATCTTGAGTCATATTTGGGGGCCAGTAGCTAGCTATGATTTTCTTGTCAATGGTTAACTGCACTTGGAGTGTCTACTGTGTGTCATACTATTTGACTAGCCTGGAGATGTGTATGTCTTTAATATATACTGAAACTCCACCTCCTTTGGCTTTAATACCCAGAGTTTGGGGTCTGAATGTATGATAGGATGAGTAACCAGGTATGGCTGAGGTACTCTCCACAACTTTGAACCAGGTTTCTGTGACTGAGCAGATGTCAGCATTTTCCAGGGTTAAGAATGCTTGCAATGAGTGCAATTTCATGTATAGACTCCTAGCATTTAGCAGCATGATCTTTAATTTGGGTTTTGTTGAAATTTTTATATTGGTAGTTTTAACCTCATCTCTTTTTTCTAAAAAAGGCACTATGGGGGAGGCAAGTGCCTTTGCCAATAGCCTGAAGCCTAAATGAGACAGATGCAGGCCATCTCTGGCAAAGCATCGTGGTCTGTTGATAATATCTTCCCAGGCTGTCAGGTACTAGATCCCCTTGGAATGAGACCAGTCTTCATTAAAATTTGTCTGGAGCACTGCCATTGTTTTTCTTCATTTCAACTATGTCTCTTTTTTTCATTTTTTTTTTTTTTTTTTTTTTTTTTTTTTGAGGCCAGTGTTTGCAGTATGTGCTGCTTAGGACAAACATGTTTGGCTGTGCTCATTTGTTTTGCGTGAAGCACAGCAGTGCACAAACTGGAGGACTGGCCCACCCAGTTTGCAGACAAGACTCAGACAGCCATAAACATAAGCCAGATGCATTCAATTAATGCTATTGGCCATCGCACAAACATGGTAAACCTCATTGACTGCGATTAACAGTAAGAACTTTACAATAAACACTAAGATAGGGAATATCATATCACTATTCCTGTGGCAGCAAGTGTTAAGTGTAGGTCTGGAGTACAGATGGTCCATGGTTCTAGTACAAGGTATGCAAATTTTGTTCTACTGTTGTAAGATTGCAGATTATAACAATTAAGTCCAACATGCTCAACTGTTGTCTCAACCTTCTTTTGGTAATAACTATAAGCATAGGAGAACCATAGATATGGTCCATTTGAGTAGCACATTTACACAAGTGCCTGTATACCAAATAATCTTAAAATTACATTGCTTGCACTTTTGAGCATCACTTAACATCACACACACTCAATGCCTGAGAGTGTACATTCTCGCCTACCATGATTGAGCAATGTTAAGTGATGTGCACCATTTTTAAATGTTGCAAAACCAAAATGTGTGCACTCTCAGTAAGCATGAGGTGTGCAATTGGTGGTAAAACATTAGGATATAAAATGCAATTGGTGGGAAATTATTAGGATATAAAATGCAATTGGCGGGAAAACATTAGGATATAAAATGCAATTGATGGGAAAACATTAGGATATAAAATGCAATTTGTGGGAAAACATTGGGATATAAAGAGCAATTGGTGGGAAAACATTAGGATATAAAATGCAATTGGTGGGAAATGCTCAGTCTACATTGAGCTTGAGATATAGTAGACATGTCTGGTGTTTCTGGTGAGGGAGTGCACTTTCGGGCCCAGAGGTGGAGTGTTCAGGAGTCCAAAGTCTTTACCGGACTCCTAGTTAAGGAGCATGGGTCCTGGTTTCTGCAGCAGGGCTAATCAGGCTCAGAATACAAGTATGAAGCCTGGATTAGTATTGCCAGGGCTTTGATAGGTACAGCCTGCACTTGTGAACGCATCAGACTTCACTTTGATGACCTCTGGTGGAGGAAAGGGGATACCCAGGACCATTGGATCAAGGAATTTAGTACAGGGGACACCCCACAGATGTGTATGTATCAATTTCAGTGAGTATTTGTAAAAGTTAAAAGCTGAATATAGTCAACACTGGTATTTATAATATTCTTTTCTGTTCTGTTTTTCCTACTGCTGCTAAGGAGCAAGCCTCGAATGTCAGGCCCCATGCTGTGCATTTGTTAAGGATGCAAGAAGCATGTAGTATGTATGCATCAGAACAGTACTGTTCTAAATAGTAATTTAATAATAATAATAGTAATTTAGTAGCATTTAAAGTTAAGGACCACTTAGTTGGTATTTAATACATTTGTATCAAACTGAGCTTGCATATCGCAACTGTAAAAGAAAGTTTGCATGCCTTAGTCTGTAGCACAACGCAACAGTTCCATATTCTCAAATAACAATGAACATGCATCTTTAAACTATAAAAGGAAAGTTTGCATGCAGTAGTATGTATGACCAAATAACAGTACAGTATTAGAGAGTATTCAGCAGTTGTGGGTTCAAAAACCACACTTCCCAAATATACAATACTATTAGGATTTCATCATTATTGCAATGTAACTTTAGACCTTTATAGCCATGGCACAAATAGCCTGCTGTAAAATGTAATCAGTATAATTGGAACATGCATATATGCAATATATGCATACATCAAGGATTTCAATCTGTACTATAGCATGCCTCTATTATGAACTGCATAGTCTTAAAAGTAATGAAGAAATGTGTTAGGGGTTTTAGTGTTAAAAGTAAAGGTAACAAAATAGAGTCAAATAACTGTATCGATGCTTTGCATGTCACATATGAAGTTACAAATGTTCTTCCTTTTTATTCTCTCACCCCACTCTTATGTTCTCTCTCTCTTTTCTTTTCCCACAGCACAGCAGGGTAGGTTTGTCCCATGGGATCATTCTGATCTTACTCCACCGGCTACAGTGCCTCTGCTCAGCATGGCTGGTGTGAAACCTGGCAGCACCCCCTGGACTACCTGGCCTCTCAGCTAGTTCTGTTGATGAATGGATGTAGGAATGTCTGGGTGAGTTAAGTTGGCTAGGCAAGGAAGCAATTTAAGACAGACAAGACAAGAGAAGAGACAGAGATGGTGAAGGACACAAGACGTGGGTGACCACCATGGTTGGGGAGAGGGTGGGGACATTAGGAACCCATGGGTGTCAAGCTGGGTGACAGTAAGAATTGAGTCATCACCCACTGGACTGTCATCACTGTCATCTCACAGCATCAATTGCTGCAGTTTCTGATGTCTGCATCTCCTTGTGTTATTCAATACATTGATGGAAACCAGTGTATCCATCTGGCATAGGGATGTACCAACACTGGCAGTTCGTCATGGGTGATAAAATCACCACCTCTGCTCCTGGAGGGAACCACTGCCCTAAAGTATGGGGCAGAACTACCTGAGGGGCCAGGTAGTGCAGGGGCAGCAGAGGGGGTGCTACCAGGTTGTATCCCAGGCACACTGGGCCTTGGTGCCATAGCCAATGGAATGGAGGCAGGTGGATCCTGTGGGGTAAGCCTACCCTGCTCTACTGTAAGAAAAAACAAAAAATTAAAAAAAAAAAAAAAGAGAGAGAAGGTAAGGGTTGTGGTGAGAGAAAAACAAGGGAGAACATTAGCAACTTCAATGTCACGCACAATGCAGTGATACAATTATTTGAGACCATTCTGTTATATTTGCTTACTCAATGTCTCTGCCTTGTAATCTGAGCCATACTAGTCCCTCTGCAAAAGCCTTGGCCTATGTTTATTTATTAGGAGTATAACAAACACTTTGGATTCCTGAACACCATATCTTTGAGCACGGAATCTCAAAACCTCTCCATGAACGCCTGCCATGCCTACCTCAGATCAAGACCAATGTAGAATGATGTTTTCTTACCAATTGCAGGTATCACACTTATTGGAATTGTGCACTTTTTAGTTTTGCAACATTTGAAAGTGTTCACATTCCATGCCTTCACTCAAACATGGTAAGCGAGGGTGTGCCGGGCAATGTGATTTGCACGATGGCCAATAGTATTAATTGAATGCATTTTGTATATGTTTGTGGCTGTCTGGGTCCTGTCTGCTACCTGGGTGGTTCATTCATCCAGTTTGTGCACTGCCAATCTATGCACAAATGAGATGAGCATAACCAAAGCTGTTTGTGCTAAGTGGTGCATTGCACAAACAGTGCCCCCCCAAATAAATAAATAAATAAATGAGAAAGAGTTGAAATTTGGAAAATCAGTCTATGACATACACAGCACAAAATGTTAGTACACATGAGATATGTCTACATAGGTCTGGATCTCAATTGTCACTCCAAAGCACCTTCAGAAAACAAGAAGGGGGACATATCAATCTTTGCCATACAAACAGCTTTGCAACAAAAAAATGAACTAATTCCTCACACAACCAAGTGCAACTGAATGTACAGTGATATAAAGGCATGACCTATTTGTAAATGTATTATATTTATGATATTTAATATATTTGGATGTAGTGCACTTAGTGATCACACAATTGGTTATAATTATTCCTTGCAAATATACAGCTCTATCTTATCTTTCTGTGTTTCATGGTCATTCATCAGTTATCTGACCATTACTCAGAGACATGTAGTTTGTAAGCCAGTCCACATCATTTGCCTTAAAATGTGTGAGGATATTAACTGGGAATACTATGATTTGCAGTTGCCATCAAATGAAGGGCAGGTTGGATGGCACAAACGAGCATAAACTGCTCTTTTGGGGGGAACAAAGGTGAGTTCTTGTTATGCCACATGTAAGGATATGCTGTTCTTTCCAGGCAGGTGGACCCATGCTAAGCTACTGTTATGACACAAACAAGGATATGTTGCTCTTGTTACTCTCCTTGTTTTGCATCCTGCCTGTTTGATCTTGTGAGTGTTGTGAAGTCAGAAACTGCAATGTGTCACATTACTTTCTAACTTCTCTCTGTTATGATTTCCCATTACAAAAGTATGGTGCTAAAGTGAGGGCATGCAGTGAGCATCAGTACTTTGGAGAGGTATGAATGTCTGACTCTTTGATGCCTGAGGCCTGTTACTTGCTAATGGACACATGCAAGTCAAATAACTCTCTGTTTCTCCTGTGTTACATTAATTTCTGTACAAATCTCCCACCTTTTACCTGCTTACTGTACCAAGTGATGAAATACAAGGACATGCCATAATATTATTATACAATACAGTACATGTTCAGGACTGACCTTATAAATGCAGCAGTTGCCACAGTGTTATTTCAGGACTGATTGTGATCCAAGCAGTACACAGCCAATACATGGGGAGGTAAAGGCTCTGGCTCTGAGTTGAGGCTGGCAGAAGTCACAGAGTTCATGTATTGTATCCCTGTCTACCCTATAGCACTCTACAGTGTCCATGTTGTGTATGTTGTGATATGATAAATGTGGCCTGAACACTGTTCTCCATCTCAGTCTAGGCCTATTGTCAGCAGCAGCAGCATTGCCTGTAGCCTGTAGCACATACAAATGGAGTTAAACAGCAGCAGCTCCTAACATTTTATCTGTGTAGACTTTCTGTGTCTGTATTCCATTACTTCTAAAATCCACAGGAAAAAACAGCATGGAGTCTACATGATTGCTTTATAACTTGTTAAATAGCTCCAACAGATTGGTTGATTCACATGCAGTTCAGCTGTATATGCTGTAATTAACATCTCTGAAACACAGGCTAAGACTGATGCAGAGGTATGGTCCCATTCTGTTACCTACGTAATGCATATGCTGGAACATATTAATGAATAATGTGAAGCAAATGCCTTTACACTTTTATCTGCATGCATTAGTTAGAAGTGTACTGGTGGCATGCCCATTTTTGTCAAGCCATTTCAGAGGTATACACGATTGACAATGCATGAAAAGAGAAAGCTGTGTGATACATATGTACAAATGTTCCAGGGACATGTTCTTTGAAAGCACTTTTAGCATTTTAAAGTTGTTTATTAGCAAAATTGTTCATGTTCCTGTTGTTTTGTGGGTGGTGGGAGCAAAGAGAAGTAGCTGTTATATCACAAACTAGAATGGACTGTTCTTTTGGGGGGGGTGCACAGTTGAGTTACTGCTATGGCACATACAAGGATATGTTGAGCTAGAAGCTCTCCTTGTTTTGCATCCTGCCTGTTGTTAGTATTTCACATCTGTAGACTGTTTATTTTTTTTCCAGTTGGTACTACTGACTGCCTACTTTTACTGTTTTATCTGGAAACAGTTACTTTGTAGTTATGTGATACTTATGTGTATTATAATTCTGTTTTCTTTTAGGACACAGACAATGTCAGTGAGGTACAGACCCCCCTTCAGTGAAGTGGAGAATAATATCATTGTTGATGCTCTCCATTAACATGGGGCAATTCTGCTGGGAAGGGGTCAGCCCAATATGCAGGAAAAGCTATGAGTATGGCAGCAGATTGTTGCCAACATTAATTCTGTGGGTGGCCACAACTGGACATATGAACAGGTGCACCACAGGCCCACTGACATGATCACCTCTGCATGAAGGCAAGCAGCTGCTGTTGCCTGAGTTCAGAGGGCAACCAGGGGATGACCTGCTACAGAACCACCTCTTACACCCTTGAAGAGTTCCTGGCAAATATCCAACATGAGAGCTCCCAGCAGAGTGGACCACAGCATGTCATTGACTTGGGTGCTACTCATTCTGAGTCCCAGGAGGAGCTTCCAAGTAGGTTTTCTTGTATGACCAGTTGAATACTGTTGTATAGTAAAACAATTGAAATAAAAGTTACTTCTGTGTCACGTCTTTTTTTTTGGGGGGGGGGATTGAAGATTGGTACAGTGATAAGCTCAGTTTAGAGCTGTCAGCCACATTATTGTTGAAATTACAGTTTATGCAGATATAGAGGAGTACATGTAGTACCCAATTTCTTACTGTTAAATGTGATGATGTTACCCTTACCTCTTGCTTAACTTATTTCAGGACCATCAGGAATCCAGCAATGTATACTTCCTGCAGATGGTAAGCCAAATAAATTTATGTCAGTACTGCAGATCAGTTTAAAGAAATATTATAATGTGTCATTTTAGGTCTGTTGTGTTTATTGCTGTACTGTCTGGAATAGTGGCAGCACTGTTAGTTGCTTAGCATATATTGCACCATAGTAGTGCAGGTATTAATGTATGCTTGTGTTTCTTCCTTTTTATCACAGATGATTATGACAGTGGGGAGTGTGGGCCCTGTGGCACCTGATGTTAGTGTCTTATCATGCACTGATGATGATGGTGGTGAAACTGAGGAGCAGTTTGGGTGGTGCAGAGGTTGAATCTGACACAGAAGTTGACATCCAGCCACCCCCTTTATTTTCTCTGGACAGAGTCAGTAGGCCTATGCTTACCCAGTACACTGATGCCACAGATTTTGGATATTTGGAGAGTGAGGACATTGAGCAGGGAAGTGTGGCTACTGTGCTTCAGTGCTGGTTCAGTCAAACCATAGCCGAGGTGTTGATGAGGTGCCATGCAGGAGGGTTGATGGGGTGCTCGGAGGGGTCCTGTTGTTCCTCCTACACCTGGTGAAGCTGTCTCCTCTCCTGTCACTCAACATATGTTTAGGGCCATCATGGAGGTACAGACACATTCAGAGAGTGTTCCAGACAAATGCTCAGGTTTGTAGAAGTGGCACAGGCTGACATGTGTGACTTTTTCCACCTTGTCACCGATTTACTGGATCAGACGAATGATGCATTGGAATGATGGCTCTCGGTGATGGAACACACCTTTCATGGAATGAGCAGTGTCTGTGATGGAACATCTGCTGGGAGGGGAACAGTGTCCTTGTGGGGGTAGGTCAGCCACAGATAGCCAATGTGGCTGTGCCCAATCATGCTCCCATAGTGGCAGTACTTCTTCTGGTCTATCAGTGAGTGTGCTGTCCACAACCAGATGTGGCAGGCCATGGGGTCATGGTCCTGTACATTCCCATGAAGGGAGCATGTCCAGTAGACATCAGTCATGTTCAGGTAGCAGCACTGCATCTGACCTTGGGTATGGAGGTGCCAGTGCAACTCCTGGCAGAACCAGTTCTCATAGTTGGGGGCAACAGTAATGAACTGCCAACTCTACCATGCATGGCTCATATTTGTCCAACATACCAAGACCTAGAGCTATCACTGAGCTTGGCTGTGTTCATGAGGACTCTCACACACCACTTTCACATGGAGGACCCCTACAGACACACACACAACAGTTACATGGTTCAGCCTGTCTGCTTCCTTTCTTACTTATACACACTCACTGACCTTTTGTGTTAGCCTAGGCCTCTTGACACCCCACTCAACACCCTGTGCAAGTGACGATAACAGTGCCATATCCCTGTTTTCTCTCTTTTGGATTCAGGAATACAAAAGCTTTATGTCTGATGCACAGGGTGCATAGCGACATTACTGCCAAGTATATCTGCATTTGTGTTGTTGAACTGATAATTGTACCTGTCACTTATATTTGTCTTGCCAAATTATACAGTGGATAGCATCATCATGTCAGTACAGTCTAGTGTATTCTCTTGTAAGGGTTTTGAAGACAGGAACTGCAATGAGTCTCATTACTTTCTAACTTTTCTCTTTACTGTTTTCCAGTACATATGCCTGGTGCACATCATAAGACATGCCATCACAATCAGATTTCAGGATTGTATGACAGCACTGTAGTCAAACCCATCAGAACATTAATGCAGCATAATGCTCTCTTTTGCATGAACCTCAACAGACACATGCAGCAGCTGGACAGACCACAGGGCTTTCTAAACAAGATAACACAGGACCTATTAACCATGCCATGATGTATGTGGATAGATTAAAAGACATGTCACTGTCATCTGCCTGGTATTGCACTAAATTTTAACTGTTATTCTACACCTCTTAGTTTTGGTTTAAACACTTGGGCTTCAGGCCAGCTGTGTTACATTATGAAGGTTTGTAGTCTATACTCTTGTGGGAGGAGATGGTAGCCTCTGCCCTTCTGAGCTGGGAATTGCTGGTTGAAGGCTTATTGTGTCTGCTGTTCTAAGTGTCTTTGTTCTTGTTTAAGCACTTGGGCTCCAAACCAGTTATTTTACATTAGGAAAGTCTGTGGCCTAGACTCTTGTGGAAGGAGAGTTTAGCCTACACCCTTCTAAGCTGGGAACTGCTTATTTTGTCTGTTATTGTGAAACTGTCTCAGTTCCAGTTGAAGCACTTGGGTTCCAGATCACTTATTTCATAATATGAAAGTCTGTGGTCTACACTTTTGTAAGAGTATTTACTGAATTGCTGCTTTATTTAAACTTTCTTTTCTTGTGGTTATGATTGTGATTTTTTGTACTTTGAATTTCTAGTACTTCTGCATTTTATAGCATAGGCTAAATTCAGACTTGCTGAATGTAGACTGTTTGGTATCATTTGAGCAATAAAACCAGCCATATTACATTAAGAAGGCCTCCCTGCACCCTTGTGGCAGAAGTGTACAGCCAAAGACCCATCTGAGTTGGGGATTGCTATAATAAGGCTCAGTCTTGGCCTTTCCCTTTGTTTACTTTTTTTAAAATTGTTTACCTTCACTTGTATTTCAGCATCATGTTTGGGTGAGTTTGCACTCATTTTACCCAAGTTGCTCAGGGATTGCACTGTTGCTCTGTGAGCAACTCAGTTGTGCATTGTGAAGTAGTGATGTAGTTTTCTACCCCTAACCCTGCATAGAATAGCTGATTTTTGTTAGTCTTATAGGAAAAACCTGGTCCATGTAGCCCACTCCCCACTAGTTGCTACAGTATATGCCTGCCATAATGGACAGACAGTTTCTCACCATTTCTTCAGACAGCCTGATTGACATGCACATCCTGAGGCAATGTAGCAACTGCTTCCTATATACTGACAATCAGTTACTTCTAAATCAACCAAATGGAACATCTTAGATCTGTATCTATACTATAAATTTGGAATCAATTCTCTCACATAACAACAAACCACATATCAAACAGGTTGTCAACACACACACTTCACCACTTGTACATAACAAGCTCACAACACATCAACCCACATACGTGGAGGTACTCACTAGTACCATACCTAAAGATCAGGGACCTCCCAAGCACAAACCTACTTCAGACACTGCAGATGCAACAGAATGCACTATACATAATAATACACACAGCAGTGTCTCAGCCAATAAGCCCCTAAGATAAAACACCTCAAAACCAAATGTCTTGGTCATAGGCAACTACACATTGAGACATACATTTGTCCCCTTACCAGGCTTGACAAGGAGAATGTCTAGGTCAACTGCCTGTCATCCATCAGATCATGCACACACTCAAGTCTCTCAACAATAGGTACCATTATGACTCTGTCATAGTAAATGTTGGAGTGAATGATTTGAAACGTACCTCACTGGACTATATGAAGAGAGACATGACTGAGCTCTCAGATCATGTGTCCCAGGCAGGTATGTCCCTAGCCCTAAGCAGCATTCTACCTTCACCCAGGATGGTACTTCAATATAAACAAACAGTGACTTGACTTTAACAATTGGCTTAGCTTCTGGTGTCAATCCAGGGGGATCCAGTATCTCTCAGCCTAGAAAGACATGGTCGACAGACAATGCTGCTTTGCCAGAGATGGTCTTCACCGGTCACATTTTGGCTTTTGGTTACTGGCAAAGGTACTTGCCTCCCCCATAGTACCTTTTTTAGGCAATGTCAGAACAACTACATTCCCAATGTAAAACAAAAATCCACTAGAGACAAACTCAAGGTTATGCTGCTTAATGCAAGGAGTCTAAATCAGAAACTGCACTCAGGAGAAGCACTTCTTTCCTTGGAAGATGCCAATGTATGTGCAGCAGAGTCATGGTCCAAGGCTGCAGAAAGAGCCCTGGCCATGCAAGGCTACAATGCTTTCCAAACATTCAGACCTCAAAATGAGCATGAGAGAACCAAAGGTAGAGGTGTATCCAACTTCATTAAAGACAAATACACCTCAAGACTGGTCAAACAGTACAACTCGCTAGATCTACTCCAAGTCCATCTAACTGTAGGTAAAACTCCCTTCCATATCATTGTTAGCTATATGTCCCCCGCCATGAACCATAAGAACCATTCTGCCTTCTGGGACCTACTTGAGTCACTCACTATACAGTCAAACACCTTGGTCATGTGTGATTTTAAGTATCCATCCATTGATTAGGAGTCATATATCAGCACAAACATGCTTGCCCTAAGGTTCCTGGACTTTGTTAATACAAATGGTCTGGAAGAGATAGTCTGCTACCTCGCAAGGGGCTCAAATATTCTAGACTTAGTATTCACAAATGTAGGAGGTCTCTGCAATACTCCCTGTATGCTGACCTCCCTGTTAAGGTCTGATCAGAATTCCATCTCGTTTAAATTAACAATCAAACCTGACCCCTTCAAGAGCAAAAAGGATGAAACATTTCTCCAAAGCAAACTATAGCCTCCTAAGTGATGCCATAAATAGTTGCAAACCCCCTTCTACCACTGTCAATAAAGACTGCTATACAGAGGTGTACATAAATGCCCTGTATAAACACCTATACAAATGTATAGATTCAACTGTTCCTGAATGGATCAAAACAAGTTCCTCCCAAAATAAAACAAGCCTCCCTGGTGAGTATCAAGCATAAATAGGGTATACAATAAGGGGAAGAAACTAATGTCTAAGAACAAGAGGAAACTGACTCAGTAGATGAAGGACACCCTCCACAGCTTGAGCAAGCAAATTAGATATCTTGCAAAGTACTTTAAAGGCAATTACAAAGCTAAACTAACATCCTTAGCTAAAGATAATCACAAGGCATTCTTTTGCTACATCAGAAATCTAAAAAAGAAGGCCCAGCTTTGTGCCAAACTTGTAGTGGATGGTATCACTCATACTGACCCTGAAGACACCGCCGAACTGCTAGCATACCGATCACAAGGCATTCTTTTGCTACATTAGAAATCGAAAAAAGAAGGCCTAGCTTTGTGCCAAACTTGTAGTGGATGGTATCACTCATACTGACCCTGAAGACACTGCCGAACTGCTAGCAGACAGATTTGGCACAAACTCCACATCCATATCCCCACCAGACATACCCCAAAGCATGGCTGTCACCAGTCCTCTACTTAGTATCTCCAAAGAGCAGGTTATAACCACACTGTCCATGGCCAAAAACACAGCCTCTATGGGACTGGATAACATGGTATAAAACAGGACCTAGCAGAACCACTTGGCACTCTCTTCAACCACAGACTAAGTACTGGCTTTGTCCCAGAAGAGTGGAAAACAGCAACAGTAATTAAAAGGGGTCCATAAACCAACCCTGGGAACTAGAGTCCCATAAGCCTAGCCAGCCTTATCTGCAATGCCATGGAAATAATCATCATGGACCTTATCAACAAAGACATAGGTGACCTTAAAACTCTTGAACTGATCCAAATAGTTTTTTTTTTAAGGGTAGATCATGCTTATTAAACCCGGTGGACTTCTTCGAGAATGTCACCAAAGATCTAAATGAAGGAAGAACAGTATATGCAGCCTGTCTTGACTTAGCCAAGGCTTTTGACACAATCCCCACTTGGGCATCATTGAACAACTCACACAGCTGGGAATCAAATTAATCCTAAAAACAGCACTGACATCTGGGAACAAAATCCAAGCTATAAACCAATTTTCTCTTCCTGTCCTAACTTATAGTCTTGGAGTGATTGGTTTGCCCCAAAACTTGTTGGAGAGATTAGATAGGAAAACAAGAAGGATGCTTCATGATCACCAAATGATTTATAAAAATCATTGCATACCAAGATTATGTATTCCCCATTCCGAAGGAGGGATGGGCATCCTTGAAACTGATTATATGTATAGATCTGCAATCTTGGGACTCCACACATATCTGCTGACATCACAAGATCCAAAAATAGTGAAAGTTTTGAAACATGAGGAGAATAAGTCTAAGATGACCTCTCTGCTTAATCTAGCAGAAGCATATCAGCATCAAGCAGGAATGGAAATCAAACCAGAAGTAAATAAAAATCAGGCAGCAACTGAATGTGCCAAAAACCAAAAGAAAGAATATAAGGTGAAGGACCAGATGAGAAGGCAAGAAATGTGGAAAATGCATAAATATAGTTGCAAGTATAGAAAACTACTGGAAGAACCTCATGTTGATCAGGAACAAATGCAGGAATGGTTAAGGAGAGGCAAACTCAAACCAAGAGATGAAGGGTTAATATTGGTGATCCAAGACAGTGGGTTACATACATGCTGGTTTACAAAGTCCATTAAACATGTGGGAGAGAAAGACAAATCTAGGTTTTATAAAACCAAATTGGAAACAGTTGCACACCTCGTTGCTGTCTGTGACATACTAATGGCAGAAGGACTGTATGCATAATAATGTGGCAAGACTGTTTGCACTGGGGATTGTGCAAACATTATTGTACTGAAGTGGCTGAAAAACACTGGAAACATGAGCCGCAAAGCATCATAGAAAAGGATGAAGTATATGTCACATGGGCTCACCCATTACCAACAGTTACAAAGATAGATGCAAGAAACCCAGATGTAGTGGTCCATGAAAAGAAGGCAAAAGTAACACTGATCATTGAAATTGCCACACCCAACATACAGAGATACACAAAGGCATAAAATATCAGGATATAAAATGTTAGGATCTGCAGGCAGATGTGAGAGCAATGTGGAGGAAAGATCCCCAGACAATTCCAATAGTAGTAGAAGCAATGGGTCTTATAAAAAATAATCTACAATTGTATTTATATATGTTACCAATCCACGTAATCCTGTACGAATTGCAGAAGGAGTCATTACTGGACACATTGGGGGGTGCTGCGAACAGCACTTTTGGCTGACATCAAAGACTGAAACAATATTAATTTCATGAGCTTTAATCGTACTTTGACTTAGGAATGGGGTCCAGTCCTGTCATGGTATTAGAAACATAAAAGATTGGAGGAATTAAAAACTGGGAATTAACCTATATGTCACTAGATGGGTAGCCATCTGGCTCATTAACAGAATGCATACAGTCAATGTTGGGATTCCACCTCTACCAACAGACCAGTCACCAGTGGTGTACCACAAGGATCTTTGCTGGTCGCTCTACTGTTTGGAATCTATTTCTCAGAAATCCAGGGGAAAATAGATGGCCTGTGGCTTACACTGTTCACCAATAACTGCAAACTGGGTGCAATCATTGAGTCCCCCAATGATGCTGACATACTACAAAAAGGGCTTACATAGACAAATGATTGGTACCAATGCCACAGACTTAAAGTCCCTGCAAATCACAATATTAACTGTACCCCCCCTTAGCTCAAATACTGCAATGAGAGATTTGGGAACACAGGTTGATAGCAACCTTAACTTTGATCACCATATGTTCACAGTGGTAAGGAAGGCCTTCTGTGTTGCACAACTCATAAGTAAGGGCAACACATCCAGAGCTAAGGATGTTATAAAGCCGCTATACTCATCCTTCATCAGACCACTAATAGAGTACAAGCCTCCCTACTGTATGCACCTCACCAGACATCTGAAGCAGCAGGAGAGACCTCAGAATTTTCTCACCAAGAAAATTCAGGGCCCTCTAAACATGACCTACATCGACAGACTGAAGGCCCTGTCACTGTACTCTGTATCTTATAGTCTGCTGAGAGGTGACTTGTGCCTAGCCTACAGTGCAGTCTCAAATCCTGCCATAATGGAAATGTTGCACATCCACAAGTCAGATGGGATAAGATTCACTTGCTTTAGGGATCTTAACATAGCATGTGACATTAACAGAACATGCTAGAGAGACAGATATGTCTCACAGAGATTGTCACTCCTCTGGAACAAGTTCCAATTCACATAAAACAGAGTTATTCAATGACTGTATTTAATTGTAACTTAGACAACTAGATGGGAGACCATAAATTTACTCCAGGGGTGTCACCTATGTCCAACTTGGATAAGGGTGTCAGTGCTGATCATAGACTCTGCAAATATAGACCATATAACTTGGTCAATAAGTGAAAAAGGGTATAACATGGCTATGCTTATAAAGGCCCTAGGGCTAATAGCTTAGTAACCTCCTATAAACTTATGAACTTAAAATTACATTTGCCTGGGCTGCAAGCCAGTGTATGATCTTGCCATGGGTGTATGACTGCATATGCAATAATCTGATATAGCCGATGACATCAGCATTGTCTGTTGAGCATATGGTGATAATAGTATCCCACATGCTGGTGTAAAAAGCTCTTGCTAATGTCAAGTAACAGCTCATACACACACACACACACACACACACACACACACACACACACACACACACACACACACACACACACACAGTTGACAGCAGTGAAAATAAGCCCCCTAGTGATCTAAATACACAGACTACAAAACACAGTAATTATGCAAGCGCCACAGCACAAGACTGAATTTTACATGTCTGCAGGTCAACTTGTAGTGGATGACTTTAGCAGGCCATATGGGAGATAAGAGGTTGGGAGGGCTGCATGAAATGAATGTATAGGCTTGTGCAAGTATCAAAATGCTTCCCCAAGTATGTTCCCCAATTGTGTTCCACAACAAATGTAATCATAACCATATATATTCTTCTCCATGATTTCCCAGTACATGTAGTTATAAACAAGTGCACTATTCACTTTATTTCCCCTGTACATGCAATCATAGCCACATACACTATTCATTATGCTTCTACAACACACATACTTATAACCATGTATACTGTATGCTGTGTTTCTTCACTACATGCAATTATAACAATGTACACTGTTCACTATATTTTCACAACACAGTTATATCAATGCACGCTGTTTGCTGTGCATCCACAGCACATGTAATTATAACCATATACACCATGCACTGTGTATCCACAATACATCTAAGTATAACCAGTACACTCTTCAGGGTTTATGCTCAGTATATGTAATTATAACTATTTACACTGCTTTTTGCATTTCTCAAGCACATTATAAGCAGTTACACTGTTCTCTGTGTTTCCCAGTACACATGATTATAACCATTTTCACTGTTCACTGTGTTTCCTAGTATGTTATTATAACCATTCATACTGTGCTCTGTCTTTCCTCAGTACATGTGGTTATAACCATTTGCATTATTTAATGTGTTTCCCAGTAAATATTATAACCATTTACACTGTTTTGTTTGTTTCCCAGTACGTTATTATAACTGTTTACACTGTTCTCAGGTTTTCCCAGTACATGTGATTAGAACCATTTACACTGTTTTCTGTTTTTTCCCAGTACATGTTATTTTAACAATTTACACTGTTCTCTGTGTTTCCCAGTATGTTATTATAACTATTTACACTGTTCTTTGTATTTCCCAGTACATGTTATTTTAGCCATTTGCACTCTTCTTTGTGTTTTCCTAATACATTATAGTCATGTTCACTGTTCATTGTGTTTCCACAGTACATGGAATTATAACCATATAAATTACATAGTGTGTTTCCACAGTACATGGAATTATAACCATATAAATTATATAGTGTGTTTCCACAGTACATGGAATTATAACCATATCAATTACATAGTGTGTTTCCACAGTGCATGTAATTATAATTGTGTATACTGGTCTCTTTGTTTCCTCAACACGTGTAAATAGAACCGTTGGCACCCTGCATACTCTTTAATGTAATTCTAAGCTTGTTAACTTCATAGGCTGCGAAATGTGGTTCCAATACCTAGTTGCACACAGGACAACTAAGCACTGTCCACATAGTTGCAAACTGGATATTCCTGACAGTGATTGATATTCTCACTCCAACTATCAAATCAATAAAAAGGGGTCTGTTGCCATGGATATAAACTTTCCTACTGTCTCCGTTACTAGCTTGGTGGACATGGGCATCCTGAAGCAATGCAGAAATTGCCTCATGCTTACTGACAACCCATTAATTCTCAAACAAACTGATATGGTATGCGAAAGATGTATTTGCACAACTTCACTGGAGGCAAAGTTCTCACATAAAAGTACTTCTAATGTCAATAAGGTTGTCAGTAGTACACACACTGCACCCATCATGCACAACTCAAATCAAACATGTAGACCCATATTTGCTGAGGCACTTACATGTAACCTTCCTAAAACACAAAGACCTCCTAGATGAAGTGCATATAACAAATACCCTCAGCAGCTCTAAATGCACTCTTTCAAAACAACACCCAGATCATCACATAGAGCTACATCTCATGGAGCCTGTACCTCTAAGTCCATAAGGCAAGTCGCAACACAATCCAGCATTCTAGTCATTGGAGACTCCATTGTGAGACTCACTGATGTCCCTCTCACCAAGCTGAGTAAGGAGAAAGTTGCTTATCAGGGTCTAGGTTCCACCACATTACACATGCACTCAGGTCATTGGACCACTATTACCAATATGACTAAGTCATAGTGCAGGTGGGAATAAATGAACTGAGATGTACCTCACTAGACTATATAAAGAGAGTCATCCTGGACCTCTCAGAATATGTATCTCAGGCTGGTATGAGCTTAGCATTGAGCAGCATTTTACCTTCTCCAAGGATGATGCCACAATACGAACAAAAGATGATTGACTTTAATAATTGGCTTAGTTTCCGGTGTCATTCTAAGGGGTACAATATTTGTTAGCATGGAAAGAGATGGTCAACAGACCATGCTGATTTGCCAGGGATGGTCTACACTTCTTCCTTTTATTAGCTAAAACATTGTCTTCTCCCCTTAGTGCCTTTTTTAGGCAATGCCAAACTGAAAGTAATTCTGACATAGCAAATAAAAACCAAGAAAATCTAAAGGTATTACTATTCAATGCTAGGAGTTTAAACAAAAATCTCCACTCCCTAAAAGCTCTCTTTGCTCTAGAGAATGCCGATGTCTGTGCAGCGACTGAGACATGGTTTAAAGCTGTGGAGAGCACACCAACAGTGCAAGGTTACAATGGCTTCCACACATTTAGGCCAGCTACTTCACAGGCAGAGACTGAAGGTGGAGGTGTCTCTATTTACATCAAAAATAAATATACTTCAAGGCTGGTCAAACAGAACAATGCACTTGAGCTGCTCCATGATCAAATCACATTCTGAATACTGTGAATTGTGTTTCCACAGGGCATAATAATAATACAACAGTAGGCACTGTATGCGACATTGAATGTGTTTCAGAGTAAGTATAAGCAGAACTGTGGACAATATGTATACTCAGGTCTGGGTTACAACATCGACAGATGACAAGACCGACAGCAAAATCACCGACACCAGAGGATCGACGGATGAAAACACCGACGCGGCGAACACCGACATGGGGAAAGGATGTGTAAGTATGCAGTAGTGACGGACGTTAGGGTGCGAGTAAGGTAAGTGTGCAGTGTTGATGGTCTGTAGGGGTAGGGGTGGGGTAAGTGAGTTAGGGTTAGGGCGCGGGTTAGGTAAGGGTGCAGTAGTGAATTTTTTGGGTTAGGGGTGGGTTAAGTGAGTTAGGGTTAGGGCGCGGGTTAGGTAAGGGTGTAGTAGTGAATTTTTTTGGGTTAGGGGTGGGTTAAGTGAGTTAGGGTTAGGGCGCGGGTTAGGTTAGTGTGCGATAGTGACGGACCTTAGGGTTAGGGTTTCGGTTAGGGTTGTGGATAGTTGTGTATGTAAGGTTTAGTGTTTGTTTGTTAGGATTTAGGTGTGCTTGTGTGTGTGGTTTTTGGTCAGGGAATTTGTTTTGTTTATTGGTTGTTGTGATGATGTGTTGAGTGTGTGCGGTGTCGTGTTTGTGAACTGTTGATGATGTGGTGTCGGTGATGTCATTGTCGATGTTATGTGCTGTCGATGTTATAACTTAGAACCGTATACTCACGTGTTTCCATAGTACATATTAATAGAACAATAGGCACTATATGCAACATTAAATATGTGGCTTTGTGTCAGAACACTACCCCACCAGCATTTCAGCACAGAAACAGGCATGACAAAAGTGACTAACATGACAAGGACATGTGATGTGGCATGTCAGTCATGCATGATTAACTAGCCATGCAGATTTGCCAGTGTCATCGTGAATATTCATTGTTTAATCATAGTTTACCATGTTTGTTAAAGTTGTGCGATCTTGAAGTTGGTATATTTAAGTGGTGTGTGTGGAGACCGCAGTCCCCCACATGGTGGGTGCAGGGGGGCCTGCCACCTTGCAAAAGTGAGAAGGGATTTCATCAAAATGTTTTTTTCATTTCAAAAGATGTTCAGAGTTGGGAGTAGCAGCCTTCTTAGCACTGAGTCATTTCAGTGTCCAGGTATGAAAAGTGACTTGTACACAGAGAAGCAGTCCTCTTAACACAGAGCTTGAAAGTGCTGTTAAAAGGGATCCCTAACATACGTATTATCAGTCTCTGAAACTGGCTCATAATTTCCCTTGTCTCTGAAGTTTTAATTTCTGATAAATAGCTACAGATTAAAGTAAGTAAATCATGCCAAATACATTTCTGTAGTTTTTGCATACATTCTAGACATCACTTTCTCTCCAGCCTTTTAGTATTAAAAGTATTAACTTTACAGAAATACTTTGCATTCATTTTTCAAGTCATTGAAAGCAGCTTCTGCAGTAGTAGGGGAACTACTAGTTCAGCATTAATACATAAATACTTGCTAGTCAGAATAAGCAACATACAATTTAATACCTGCTCTTCACCCGGCAATCCCAAATGAATATTCATGTGAAGAAAGCACGTCTAATGATGTTTATTCACACATACAGAAAAAAGACATCATATGCAGGGTGTTGGGTGGGGTGGTCCTTGTTACTGTCCATCTGGTGGGGTAGTGTTCTAATACAAACCCAAATATGTTTCACAGTGGAATGTGTTTCATGGTAAGTATAAGCAGAACTGTAGACAATCTGTACACTATGAAACATGTTTCCACAGTACATATTAATAGAACAGTAGGTATTCTATACAACACTGAATGAGTTTCACAGTATGTATAAGCAGAACTGTGGAGAATCTGTACACTGTGAAACATGTTTCCACAGTACATAGTAATAGAACAGTAGGTATTCTATACAACACTGAATGAGTTTCACAGTATGTATAAGCAGAACTGTGGAGAATCTGTACACTGTGAAATGTTTCCACAGTACATATTCACTGTAGGTATTCTATACAACATTGAATGTGTTTCACTGTAGAAAGTTTTTCATTATAAGTATAGGTAGAACTGTGGGCATTCTGTATGTGATGTCCCTCCCCTGGGCCATTAATCAAGAAGCCACAATCTATACCACTGACACCAGTAGGGATGTTCATTTAAACCAAAAATAGCTATATACAGTAACTTCAGATGCAGCTGTCTGCACTAAGGACAATTCCCCTTTAGAGCACACAGAGAGCGCACTCAGTCCTGGGGCTGAGTTTTCCTCTATAGGCCCCAAATAAGACTTCACCTTTCTCTCTGCAGAAACTATTGCTCTCTATCCCTGTTCCAAGTAGCTGATGCATGCACACTTTAAGGTTTGATTTTCATACACACACACACACACACACACACACACACACACACACACACACACACACACGCACACACACACACACACACACACACACACACACACCTACCTGTGAATGGCTACCACAGATTCACCTGCTGTGCCACCTTCACCCAGACTATAAGGTAGTTTCACTACCATCAGCCAGTTACTTTAAGGCTCTTTTCAGGGTACCCAATTTCTCTTAGTAAAATTAACATTTACATAAGACTTTCAGGAGCATGATGACACAGTGGCACTAAATAAATATAGGCCACTCTCAAAGGTTAAATATTTTCTAAAGGACCGGCTACAATGAAATGTTTAAATATATTTAATAAAGTAAAAAGAGGACAATACTGAATATCTATTCAGAATAAACACCAGAGTTTAAATTCTCAGGAAATATAAAAAAAACAACACAGAAGGAAAGGTTCAGACATATACAAAAAAACAATACTTAGCTAAGCTACTATAGTTTCCTAACTGACTGGAGAATTGCTGTCCCTATTTACTTGCTAGAGCAAGGCAAGATGAAGTGGATGAGTGGTCTTGTTGTCAGGTCCAAGACAGAGTACTGAGTTCTGAGTGAAATCTTCCACTAGTATCTAAATATAATTCCAGTGCTGGCTATGGAATGACACCACATCTGGTCACCTGACCCTGTGGTTCCTACACTGTCCCCTCATTAGAAACTTGAGCCAGGATCACACCTAGAGCTTTGCTAAGACATCTGGAGACTGTAAAACAATTCAAGTACTTTCATCCTTCTTGTAAAGGGTAACCAGCCATTCTATGGCACCCCATGGTAGCAATTAGTTCACCACTAAGGACAATAAGAGCAGGATCCCAGACCAGACATTGCATCTCTGTCTGCATTCAGGCCTGTGAGATAACATATTTATGGCCTAAATGAAGCCATTTAATTTCAACATATTTTTCTTTGGGTAAGCTAGGATGAGCTTAACGCCTTCCCTTCCAGCATCCTCTGTTAACATATATACATTTCAGCAGTTACCACAATACAGACTGACATACATGTATATTTCTTCTCTAGCCAGCAGGACCCACTGTTGATACATTTTTAACACAAGCAACTTTATGAATAAATTTTTAACACAAACATCTGTACAAATCAGTTTGATATACAAATGACATAAAATTCTTTACAAAACTCCAGCTAGCTATGCTGGTATTTGTTACACATCTGCTCTGCCCTACTCTGTCTGGTATAGCTCGTACTACCTCACATCATCACACTCTATACTGTGAAATATGTTTCCACAGTACATACAGGATTAATAGTACAGTAGGAATTCTATGCAACATGGAATTTGTTTCACAGTATGGATAAGCAGAACAGTGGAAATCTGCATACTGTGAATTGTGTTTCCACAGTACATATTAGTAAAGCAGTAGGCACTGTATGCAACACTGAATGTGTTTCACAGTAGAATATGTTTCACAGTAAGTATAAGCTGACCTGTGGAAAATTTGTATACTGTGAAACGTTTCAAAGTACATATTAACAGAACAGTAGGTGGGCATTGTATGCAACATTTAATGTGTTTCACTGTAGAATGTGTTTCATGATAAGTATAAGCAGAACTGTGGACAATCTGTATGCTGTGAAACATGTTTACACAGTACATATTCTTAGAACAGTAAGCACTGTATGCAACATTGAATGTGTTTCACAGTAAGTATAATCAGAACTGTGGACAGTTTATATATAGTGAAATGTTTTCACAGTTTATATTAATAGAACAGTAGGCATTGTATGCAGCATTGAAAATGTTTCATAGTAAAATGTGTTTCACAGTAAGTATAAGCAGACTGTGGACAATCTGTATACTGTGAAACATGTTTCCCCAGTACATATTAATAGAACTGCAGGCGTTGTGTGCAACATTTAATGTGTTTCACATTAGAATATGTTTCATGCTAAGTATAAGCAGAACTGTGGGCAAACTATAGAACGCAAAACATGTTTCCACAGTACATATTAGCAGAACAGTAGGCATTGTATGCAACACTGAATATGTTTCACAGTAAAATGTGTTCACAGTAAGTATAAGCAGAACTGTGAACAATCTGTATCCTGTGTAAAGTGTTTCAGCGCAGTGGTGCAACAGTTAATGTTGTCACCTCACAGCAAGAGGTTTTCCAGTTCAAGTCTCAGCTAGGGTGCCTTCTTTGTGGAGTCTGCATGTCTTCCTCACATTCGCTTGGGTTTCCACCAGGTACTCTGTTTTCCTCCCACATTCCAAAGACATGCATCTGGAGCATTTCTCCCCTGGCCTTTTCTGAAAATGGGATCTCTCCTAGTCGGACAAATGTTCAATAAATAAAAAAGAAATACAAATATTAATAGAACAGTAGGCATTGTATGCAGTATTGAATATGTTCCACAGTAGAATTATTTCACAGTAAGTATAAGCAGAACTGTGGACAATCTGTACTATGTGAAACATGTTTCCACAGTACATATTAACAGAACAGTAGGCATTCTATATAACACTGAATGTGTTTCACTATAGAATGTGTTTCACGGTAAGTATAAGCAGAACTGTGGACAATCTGTATACTGAGAAACATTTCCAATGTACATATTAATAGAACAGTAGGTATTGTATGCAGCATTGAATATGTTTCATAGCAAATATAAGCAGAACTGAGGATAATTTGTATACTATGAAACGTGTTTCACAGTACATATTAATAGAACAGTAAGAATTGTATGCAACATTGAACGTGTTTCACAGTAGAATGTGTTTCACGGTAAGTATAAGCAGAACTGTGGACAATCTGTATACTGTGAAACATTTGCAATGTACATATTAATAGAAGAGTAGGTATTCTATGCAACATAGAATGTGCTTCACAGTAAGTATAAACAGAACTGTTGGCAATTTGTATACCATGAAAAGTGTTTCTACAATGTGTATAAACAGAACTGTGGACATTCACAATCTCACTGATGGGCTACTAAGACCTCACATAAGTATGCTTTTCTTCCACTTTCCTGCTTAATCCACTATTATCAGCCTAGTCTACATCATGTGTGCTGTGTACTGTAGTCACCCACAAGGGATCTTCTGCTTCTATCTCAACCTCAGGACCAGTATCTCTGCCTGGTGTCTCATTTATCTTAATCACCACATTCATCGGAATTTAGACTGACATCCGTCCTTGTTTTTTTCTCACTGACACTTCTGTACACATTGAAGCCTACTGTTAATGTACCCCAGACTGCTTACAGTGTGGACTATGCTAAGACAAATCATGTGTCGTTGGAGTGCATTGTAGTACAAAGTCCAGCAGTGATGAATTGCTGAGCCCTAAACACATTTAATTGTTTAACCATCTGCCTTAGCAAAGCAAGAGAAACTGTAAGGGGAAAGTTTACTTTTCCCTGATTCTGTCTGCTTCCCTCCCTCTCTTTTTTATCTCTCTTCCTGCCTTAAGAATAATACAACAATGGACTGCAGAGAAGCCTCAAGGTAAAATGAATTTTTAAGATTTCCAACTCATGATAGTGTTGGGTGTGTATATGTTCGTATGTAATGATGTTAGTTCTATACAAACATTCCTATTATTACATGAATAAAAGTGAACTCTTGCCCTTGCTCTGAGCCTGTAGTCCTTTTTTAATCCCTTAAAAACAACTGATTGTGTAAATTCCTTCCACACTCCGAATAACGAGCACACTGTCATCTTAATAACAGATATGGAAATTCAACAGGACACAGAGAGAGTAGCAACAGGAATTGTAGGTTTCCTTTCCACTTATTTTTTGGAGTAGTAATTTAATATTTTATATATGTCAACTTGTCAAAGTGGATTTATTGTTATTAATAACAGCTATTTACCACATCCCGGCCTCTTTTCAGCTTCGTAAATTACAGTGCTGTACAGTTAGTGTCACAATACAGGGTTGGCTCCTAGCCAATTTGTTGCTTAGAGTTAGAATGCAAATATCAACTGGCATCTTTCCAATGTAGACATTAAAATCTGAGCTTGAGACATAACAGATGCAAAACAAAACATGAGGTCACTTGCTCTGAATATTTAAAATGATTAAAACAAATAATCACTTCTGTTAATGCTGCTCCTGTGTACATCTAAAGTAATTATAAAGTCATGAACTAGTCTTTAAAAGACTATGGCTGGCCTAAAAATTCTCCAGAGGCTTTGAATAGTTTTTAGCCAGCATTGCTAAACATCCACAATGTCTGATTCTCACCAGGGCGAAGAAATGGTGTTGTCTACACTTTTATAATGACTGTATCCGTGATTTGTTGTATTTTCATATCAACATAAAAATCAGTGTTGCAGTTGTATCATCTAATCAGAAACAGAAGAACAGTAAGAAAGACAAATGTCTTAGACCACTTAAGGTCCAGTTGTAACTGTTTCAGGATACTTTGAGAATGGAATATTCTTGGTAGGAACTTGATATCCAACTGTAACGACAGTCTCATTTGTCAGTCTGTGTAAAAAATGTACTTGCAGTATAGCAGTCTGAACTTTTATCTTCTGAAAGCTTTCCTGGCAACATGTGTTATTCAATAGGAAGAAGCAGGATTCTTACAGGCTCCTCTTTAGATGGTTGAGTTGAAATTCTTTCAGCATCAGTAGCCCCCCCCCCCTAAAAAAAAGAAAAGATGAAAATTAGAATGTTGATCACTGTTTCCCATAGGAAATCATTGCCATTGTGATTTTTAAGTGTACATCATCTGTGAATCACTTGTACATCTATATAAAATTTCGGTGGGGAGGGAGACTTGAATTTGATTTGTTTACCCTTTGGTATTTTGGGGTAGTTTTTCAGCATTTCAGCTTGACTGTATCCTGTAAGTCAACATTTCATAGTATAACCCTTCTTAGCAGTGACTATCATATTGGCTAAAAGTACTGAGAGATCGAGGCACCTTTTTTTCTATGCAATGATCAAATGTGTGATATCACTTCTGTTTTCTCAGTTATATGATGCACATTTCCTCATTATATAAAATATAGCAACGGAAATTTAAAAAAAGTTATTAAATGTATTTTTAAGGAGAAGGATTTCATTGTCTATTTTTCTTCTCTTGCATAGTTGGCAGACATCAGAACTTTTATGACATTATTTATAAACTTCCACAATATATCCATCTGCAACAGCATTACTCATACATATACAAAACGAACATCTTTGGCTATTTTAAGAGAATGACATATTTATCTATTTATTCATCTCACTTTTCATTTGCATTTATCAAATGAAACAATTTAGTTTCATTTATATTTTGACAGTATGTTGCAGTATCTCTTATTGGATAATCTCTGCAGCACACAAGAAATTAATGTATACATTTCTTTTTAATACTATTTCATCAAGTCATTTTGATTGATAGTTAAAAGTTAGAATTTAGATCACATAAAGGCAATGGTTTTCTTAGCTTTGTTTTGGGACAGGTAAAAAGTAAAGCAATTATACAAAACGTTGTTACTATCATTCTGACATCACAAAATTGTAACTGCACATTAAATTTATTTCCCTTTGAGTGGCTAACACATTAGATTTTAATTTGACAATGTAACTTAACAGGAGGTTCTGGAATGAAGATGTATTATTACCCCCAGCACTATACCTCTCAACCTCATACAGTAAGAAACATGGACAAAGCCATAAAAAAGAGGTACAAATAGGGACAATTTTGAAATATTGTTCTTACAAACTTAGAAAATTGATAGAATGACAGGTTTGCATTAGTATGAATTTTCTGAAGGTTATGAAGTCTAAAACTCAAATGTCTGTCGTTATTCTCTAACTTCAGTCTTTAATGATTTGCAACAAATTTGCCAGAAAGCCACAATTTTATGAAATATGGACCAAAAATATAAGGCAAAAATCTGGACATTCTGCAAAAATCTGTACAGTTGAGAGGTGTGCTCAGCACTATACTGCCAAAGCAAGTGTCCATATGTTACTATTCGCCTCCCTTCACTATTTGCTAATATTAAAAGGCCCTGGACTACAAGAAAGGCAGAAAATCAAACCAGCAGCTGAGAAAGAAATAAGAACATGACCTACTGTAAAGAATA
This sequence comes from Protopterus annectens, assembly GCF_019279795.1. Taxonomy (NCBI): domain Eukaryota; kingdom Metazoa; phylum Chordata; order Ceratodontiformes; family Protopteridae; genus Protopterus; species Protopterus annectens. Next base: position 769,728,463 of record NC_056733.1, read on the forward strand.
GAAAAATATAGAATACAGTGTAGAAGTTGCCACTTTTTCAAATGCCCAAAGTGGGAAATTTTTTGTAGAATCATGGGATTTTGCAGGATAAAACATACTCATGGCCAGCACACAGGACAGAACTTCACTTTTTTGCTAAAATAAAAGCTTATATTTGCAGCATTTGAGTTGTTTAGGCTGTTTCATATAAAATTTGGAGTTTTAGATACAAAATAATTGTTTTGGTTAACTATTAAAGAAAACTTAAGAAACATGTTTTGTCCTAAAATCTCAAGACATTTGCTATTTTTATTTTTTTTTCGGAGGACACAACTACCCAAATAGAGACTGCCTTGTGCAAAGAGGGACAGGTGGTAACTTTAATAACATGCAAAAATAGACATACGATCACATCTTTTGGCTTTTCCACAGAGGGTGACCAAGGTGTTACAAAATATGTTTTGTTCAGAAGCTTAATTCAGAAGAATTAAAAGAACTTAAGATGCATGCAATAGAGGGAAAAGTTGAACAGGAGCAGCATAAGGGCTTTAAAACATCATAAGAGAATCATTCATTCTCAGGAAGGTAGCATCTTTGAAGAAACTACGCATAAAGAAGGGGAAAGCAATTTGAAAACATACTGAAGGAGACTTAAGAAAGGTACAAGGAAGTAATTTTTCAATTAGAGGGTAGGAGATATATGCAGAGCAGTCTTCCACAAATGGTGACAGAGAACTTACCAACCATATAATAATTCAGTGTGGCATGTGGCAGATGTAAGGTACTGGTGACAGGGCAATTAAGCTGAGCATACAATGAGTAGAGATTGTAACTGTAATCAGGTCACATATTATATATTACACTGTACTCCCTTATCTTAAATCCTAATGTACATAATATTGTTATAACTTACAGTATTATACGCACTGCACCTATGATTGCAGTATCCGTGAATAGTTTGCCATTTAAGTCTTGAGTCATGTGAGTCCTTCCCAATATAATGGCTATCCTATCTCCATTTATTCTTCATTTTTCTTACTTTATAATATGCATCTAACATGCACTGTGTAATACACTACTTTGGAAATACAATGTACATTTTGTTTTCTGATATCTGTATGATGACTGTGCACTTTATATTCTGTAAATATGTCATATATATTTTGAATTGAATGCAGTTGTTAATACCACAGGGAAACACATTGATGTACGAATTAGTGTTGCTGCTTCACAACTCTCAGTTCTCTTATTTGTGTTTTGCAAGAGGATAAAGAAGATATCAGAAAATGAATATACAATCTGATATAAGTATGCTAAGCTTGTTCTGTGTCAAGTTTGTAGTTAATCTAAGTACTTGTTCCTGGCTTTAGTCACAGCTGAAAAGGGCCCTTGGGTCATCCCACCTTCCTAGTTACTAAGAGATGAATAAACCGATAGATGGATACACCTACAAATAAATTCTTCTACAAATCAATAAAAGACTCCTGCAAGAATAAATAGTTACAAAATAAATAGATAAACAGATAAATAAAATGGGTCTATATTAGATCATTGAAATGGCTGAATTTCGAATGATCTAATATTGAACCCAATATCTCGAATGCTGAAAACAGCGAAGCTGCACAAAACCTAATTCTTTCCTAGGGAAAGAATTCGGTTGGCCGTTATTGTGGCTTTGCTGTTTTCAGCGATGTGGTGGAAAGGTACGGGTTGGGTTAAGGTAAGTGTGTGATTGTGCAAACGTTTGGGTTAGGGCATGGATTGGGTGAGTTAGGGCTAGGGCGCAGATCAGTTAAGTGCGCAATTGTGACGAAAGTTAGGGTTAGGGGTGGGTTGAGTGAGTTAGGGTTAGGGCGCGGGTGAGGTGAGTGTGTGATAGTGACAGAATTTGGGGTTGGGGTGGGATAAGTGAGTTAGGGTTAGGGCGCGGATGAGGTGAGTGTGTGATAGTGAGAATTTGGGGTTAGGGGCGAGTTAAGTGAGTTAGGGTTAGGGCGTGGGTGAGGTGAGTGTGAGATAGTGACGGACCTTAGGGTAGGGTCTGGGTTAAGGTAAGTGGATAGATAGTAGTGTATGTGCAGTGTAGTGTAGGGTTAGATGTAGCTTTTAAGTATATGTGTGTGGATTGCTGCTTTTTCATGTGCTTGTGGTGTGTGTGTGTTTCTCGGAACAGCAATTTTTTCCCTGGGAAAAAATTCACTGTTTTGAGGTTCCGATATTGTTAGGGTTCGGGTTTTGCAGTTCAACGTTACAGCATTCGATAATGAGCCATTTCAATTATCTAATATAGACCCAAATAAAACTGCCCTGCTATTGATAGATGGATAAATTGATAGACAGACAAACGGGTAGGCTTCTTGTATGAGTGGACAAAGTTCAACCTGCTGAGGACTGAAATCTCTGAACTGGACTACCCCCCCCCCCCCAAAAAAAAAAAAAAAAAAACTCAATAACAGTGATTTCCTGTGGATGAGGTCTAAACCTCGGCGGGTTGAAATTTTTGAAAATAACACTCTTTAAGAATTCAATCTTTATCGATGCATACATTACCAATGAGAGATAGATAGACAGATAGATAGATAGATAGATAGATAGATAGATAGATAGATAGACAGATAGATAGATAGATAGATAGATAGATAGATAGATAGATAGATAGATAGATAGACGGCAGAGAACATGAGCCCATACACTCTTTTTACTTTGGGTATTTCTATAGTTGAAAATCATAAAACCTTGTAAAATTACATTTATTTTTCTGTTGTTCATTTGTGGAATCCCGTATCACTTCACTGAATTTCAGTGTGTACTGAAAAAGGGACACTTGAACTAAGCCAAGTAATCTTATCAATGGACAGACTGATAGCAAACTGTTAGAACTAAAACCCAACTGGATGTAGAGCACTGTGAGTCTAATTTGTTGGTTCTGGATAATGTGTATCACAGATGCTCCTCCAGTATAATGCATATGGTGTATTCATGTGATGCCATGGTGACTTTAGCACAATGTGAATAGTGAAAACCATAATATGTTATTCAGTTGATATCTTGAGTGCATGAAATTACTTTTTCTATGCATATATCAGACTTGAACAGCTTTTAAAAGATCAGATTGACAGTCCACCTTATATTTTGTAGCAATTAATGGTCAGGGCTGTATTTGTTAGATGGGTGCTCGGAGAAGATAGAATTTGATATACAGTTACTATCCCTTTAAAATCTTAATGATGTTAGAACTGTTGTTTAAGTTTATTTATTTATTTATTTATTAGTTTATTTATCTATCAGCATTTGTTTACCAAGATAGTTCACTGGGCCAAGAAGAGCCCATTTTCAGTGGGGCCTGGGGAGAAAAGCTCCACCGAAAACATTTACAATTCAGATAGATAAGCATTATTACAAGGTTAAACATTCAGAGAAAAATAAACAAAATGGTATACTCTATTACATAGAAAACGCACCACAGAAAGCTTATACACTGGTTGAAAAATAAGCTTTTACAAGGTAGAACATTCAAATGAACAAGAATGCGGCATAATCAATACAAGGTAAATATAGCAGTATGGGTTAAATTATGTCAAGAACATAGCTGGTATGTCTATGCAGAAAGGGTTGCTTTATACAGGTACATAGCTAGAATGAGTTTGAAATGTTTGAGCTAAAATTACCTTAAGAGTTTTCTAGCAGCTAAAACTAACAGTAGAGAGAGGAGAATAAAAGTTTGAGAAGACGTAGTGTGCTGTATGTGGGGAGGGTGGAGGAAAGGGTAAAGGTGATAAGATGTGGAAAAGGAGGAAGAAGGCAAGTGTTATGAAAAATAGCAGTGGGAAAAATAGAGAGAAATTGGAGACATAACATTAGAAAGGACAGGCATTTGAGGTTGAGATATAGAATAAGGAGTACAAAACGTTATTGAGGAAAGGGCGGGGGGATGTGGAATGATGGGAGGGTATTTGAGAGCTAGGTTATGGGGTTATAGAAGGTGGAGTCTTCATGCACGTACAGAGCCAGTTGGATTGGAGGACATTTCTGAGAGCAGTTTTGAAAGAACCAGTGCTATGAATGGCTAGAGGAAGGCTGTTCCAAGTTTTTGCTATTGTTCAAGAGTAAAATAGTTGGCCTGCAGCTAGTCTGGGTTTGTGGATTTGGAGGAGGAGCTGGTTCTCAGATTGTAGGAACCTGCTAGTGTTGTAGTAAGAAAATAAGGAACTAAGGGCAGGGCAATCTTGAGGGTTTTATGGGAAGTTTGTGTCTGGTGGAAAGTTGTGAGATAGTGGGGAAATTGCAGCCAGTTTAATGTTCTTTGGGGTGTGCAGTGATGGATAGAATCATAAGAGCCTGTTACAAATCTGGCTATTTTGTTGTAGCACATTTTTAGTTTAGTTTTAAGTGAGGATTGGAGGTTGGTAAGCAACTGAACACCATAAACCAGAGGAGGAAGTAGATAGGTGGATGTGAGTACGTGTTTTGATGGGAAGGAAATGAATTGTTTATATCTCTAAAGAGGTCCTACCCCAGGATTTAATAAAATCTGTGTAGGCACTGTGTAGTGCCTATGTGGAATGTATCCATATTCGTGGTCAAGGTTCCCCCTCAGCAGTTTATCATGCATATTAATGATGGCGTATTGCCGAGGGAGAGCTGAGGAACATGTTCATTGAATTAGTGTAGGGAGAAGTGTAGTGCTAACTGTGGCTGCAGATAAGTATGAGACTCCCTGCAATGTCCTTTGTTTTATTTTTGTTTTATTTTTTATTTCATTTGTTTTATTTATTTATTTAAAAAAGTATGTTTGCATGGCACGGAGCGAAGCTCAGCAATATCAAGCTGCACTCACATATAAGATAGCAGACACCTGCCAGACATCTAAAAATAGAAACTGGATGTATTTATTTAAAGGTGCATTTAAGTGTGTCTAAGCATGCTTGTGTGGCATGGTGTGGTGCTCAGCACTGCGTATAGGTAGCATAGTGGTATATGTGAAAGTATACCAAGTTTCTTAATATCCTCATAGCTTACTGGGTAGAGTTACAGCTTCATGTGCAGTAGGTCTAGGATTTGAATACATGGAATGGAAAATATGTAGTTCATTTTGATATACATATTATGCAATTTTGTTTTTTTTATAAAAGATGACCCCACTGTGCTCTGCTAAGCTCTGCTCAACTATACTTAGACCTGCTATAATATGGTAATGGCTTTCAATGTTTTTTCACTACTTGTTTCTGCTTGGCTGGTTTGTGCACTGCTAGGTTCTGCTAAGACTATGGTTCTGCCAGTTTTCAGCTCAGCTGAGCTGTTTTGTGTGGAGCTAAGTGATGCAGCATTTGTTTGAATGTTTCCCAGTGACATGTAAGGGCAGGAAAATAGCCTATATTAAGCCCAATAGGTGGAAATATAGCAGAATCCATTGGAGTTCTGTCATTGATGGTATACTATGGCTGGTGGTGGTAAAGCTTTTTGCTTTCAGGCATAGCATTGGGGCATTCTGGAGTCCAGGGTCATGGTTGGGCTCCTTGTGCAAAACCATGCTGACAGGCTGCTGCAGGGCAGTTTCCAGTGGTTGGAGTGTAAGATGGAGGCCTGGGACCAGCTGGCCAGAGAGCTCACCAGTCACACTGGTATCTCCCGCACAGGTGAGCAGTGTCATCATCACCATGATGACCTGAATAGATGGAAAAGAGGATTCTTGGATACCTGAGTCCAAGAAGTGAGGGCAAGGAATGCCCCACAAGTATGCAAGTACTTTTTCCTCTGTTTTACCAATATGTACTCTGAATGTCTGCAAAACTAGTATGCATAATGATGTGGTTCTCTCCCAACAGCTGCAGCTGAGAGGGCTCGCAATGTCAAGTTGCATGCCAGGTGCTTGGCCTTGTTGTGCCGTGAGTGTGAGTACAGATGTATTATGCTAACTGTAGTGAAATAAGGAATAAAGAGTAAAGCATCAACTGCAATAAAGTATATACAGTAAAGTTTGTAGTACAATATATGTGGAATTAGAGCTGTATTGCAATAAATGAATAATGCCAACTGTAGCACAATAAAACATGACACAATAGCAATAACTGCATTAAAGTATATACAATAAAGTTTGTAGTGCAATAAATGTGGGATTAGAGCTGTAATGCAATAAATGAATAATGCCAACGGTAGTGCAATAAAAACATGAAACAATACTGATAACTGCATTCAAGTGTATTCAGTAAAGTTTGTAGTGCAATAAATGTGGAATTAGAGCTGGATTGCAATAAATGAATAATGCCAACTGTAATGCAATAAAAACATGAAACAATGCCAAGAACACAAAGGAACATGGTGTACATCAGGATTGTGTTGTTGTAATCATTGCAGTAGAGCTCTATGCATTGAGACTGTAGGGTAAGGAGCTGCTGTCAAGGGATTTAGGCACCCAGGTTGATAGCAAACTGACTTTTGACCAGCATATTGCCTCCATTGTATGGAAAGCTTTCTACATGGCCCACCTCATTAGTAAGGGTATCTCATCCAGGGACAAGGTGGTCAGAACATCCTTATATTCTTCCCTTATAAAACCAATTATTGAGTACAATGCCCCTTTGGTATGTACATCACAAAGCACATGCAGCAGCTGGAGAGACCACAGAGGTTCCTCACCTAGAAAATCCAGGGCCTCAAACATCTACCCTACACAGATAGGCTAAAAGCCCTGTCCCTGTACTCAGTTTCCTATGGACTCCTCAGAGGTGACCTCAGTCTGGCATACAAAGCAATCTCAGACCCCATCCTGATGGGACTGCTGCATATCCGCAAGTCAAGCTCCACTCGAGTAACCACACTCGCAACCTCAACCTGGTCTATGACATCAATAGGCAGGATAGATTTGTGTCCCAGAGACTCTCCTTTTTGTGGGATAGACTCACTCTACACATAAAGCAGAGTACCTCACTAAACCTTTTTAAGCGCAACCTGGATAACTGAGATGGGAACAGAAAATACACCCCTGGGATTCCACCTATGTCCCTGCTGGACAGTGGCATAGGGTGCTGACTTGTTGGAACATGGGCTAAATTCTTGGCTAGGCTTGTAAAGGCCTCAGGGTCAATAGCCTAGTAACTTCCTATGATGCTATGATAATACTGTAGTAGCTGTAGAATGCAAATCTAATGGCTGCAAATTGCATTGGTTAACTGATATAAGTACTGTTCAAGGCTGTCTCTGGGCCAGTATTGGTCAAGTAATGCTCTGTCATCCACAGACATCAGGTAATAAAGGTATATGGGTGAGGTAGCCCACTCCATGAGCTGATATTGTTTGTTGACTTCACAGATATGATACTGAGATATAGCTTACCTACTATCTGCTTTATGGTTGTATTTCATGCATGTGCATTCTACTGTCACTGCAAGCTAGTATAACAGTGTAGTAGTAGTAGTAGTAGTAGTAGTAGTAGTAGTAGTAGTAGTAGTAGTACCAGGTCATATTTTGATTCCAGTAGATCTCTAGGCAAGTAACAGTCAGTAAGTAACCAGCAGTGACTCAGTTGCTTAGTTTGTTAAATGCGCTGTATGCAGTACATTTTGCCACACACAGTCCAGGGTTCAAAATCGGTATTATGTAGCAGTAAATATTATAGTAGCAGTCATGTCATGCTCATAATTTCTCTCTCCACAGGAACTACAGGTAAATGGGTGAGGTATCCCATATTATGAGTAGATAATTGTGTGTTTAGATGTCACAGACTGTTAAAATCATTAGCAAGAATGTGTTCATCAGCAATGTTCAGTCAGAAATAAAATGTGTAATCCCGGTATGCCTGTTGAAAGTTGCTGCAGTTAATTAATACATTCTATGCAGATGTCCCCTGCAATCACTGTTATTGGGTTCTGTTCCCATGCCTGCCAACCAAGGCATGACAGCTGTTTAGTGTCTGTACTGTACACATACATGTCTCTCAAGTGTCATGATTTCATGTTATGTAATTACTAGTGCGTAATCTGTCTGTCACAGGATTACTATGGAAATGATTACCTAGATTGCAAAGTATCACCAAATCAGACCACAGAATACCTTGGTATTTATATAGGTCCACCTGATGTGCAAGTGTTCTGTGTAGTTGTGTACCCACAGTTGTTACTGCTTGGCCCATAATGTCCCATGCAAATAGCTTGAGAAGTATGTACATGCTATATCAGCTATAGGAGACTTGTCATTGTACACATAAACAAAATACAGACCCGTAGAGTAGATAGTAGTACTATTGTCAAGGAAATAACCAGAAATGTTACTAATGGACTGTTTATTTCTCTCCCCACCCCTTATCTTCATTTATTCCTTATTGTTATTCACTGGTTATGGTTTACTATTAACATATGTTGTTGCATTAACTGTATTTTGGGACATGTGTTTGTTATTGTTATGTATTATAATGGTTGCAAATTAACATATCTTGTTAAATTACCTATTTTGTTGGTGTTATGCTGTAACTGTTACTGGCATGCTGTTAACATACTGACTGTTCTGTTATTTAGTGTTGTATTTCACATAATATGCATTGATATATAACTGGGTTATTTCCAGTGGACTGCCATGCTGTTATTACTAACAATGATTTGTTCACAGCTAACCTATACTTATTGCTGTACCTCCATTACTACAGCACATGAGAGTAGGCTAGTTCTGGCTGATCCATGTATCTTGTCTCACCTGGCCGTGGCACTGGGTCCTGGCATGTCTGGGACCCAGACCAGTGGTGCCCTCTCTGCTACTGGCCTGCACCACCTGCAGAGTCAGGTAGGACCAACTCAGGGGACGGGGCCTAGCCTCCTCCTGGGAGCAGTGATGGAAGGGCCATTCACCCAGGATCAACTGCTAGTCATGGTGCGCAGGATTGTTTATCGGAGCTATGATCACTGTCTGTGCAAAATTGAGGGCATGCTGGCCAATCTGGTGGGGCAGCCTCACCCTATTGCCCAGACTCCAGCTCAGCCACCCTTGGGCCAGTGAAGGAGAAGTGTTGATAGTCCCATGGGTGAGGACATGATTCACACTGCTGTCATCTGGAGGCACGTGCAACTTGGATTCCATATCCCCATCCAAGGTGTTCACCTCCCTCATGTGTCACATAACCCCCTGTCTGCTGTCTTGTCTGTCTGCGAATGTATCCTCTTCTACCCAACTTACCTCCCCACATGTACCTATGTGCCTTCCCCAACATTCCACTCGCACCTTAATAAAAAAAATGGGCATCTGTTCCAAAAAACAAAAAAATATATTGTCCCACACATAGCTCTCCATTTTGCACACATGTCCACTGGACACAAGTAATTTGGTCCAACTGGCTTGACAATGTAGTTATGTTATCCTCACCTCTCTCTATGGGGCTTGAGAGTCCAAATTCACCTTCAATTTCTGTCAAAGTGCACAACTGTTGCTGTACAAGAACTAGATAGGTATGGTTCTTTCCTACAACCTTCCTGCACATCCCTACCTGCCTTTCACTATATTTCCCCCTGCTTGTCCCCATTTCACCACTTTCCTATCATGCACTTTTTATTCTTATTTCTTTATATTTTTTAGCATGCATTTGGGCGGAGCTGTGTAGGCTTCGCTTAGCTCAGCTTAAATGCAGCATTAATGATTAAATGTGTTTAGTACAGTGTCAGACACATGTACAAAATAAATGCATGTTTCAAACCCTATCCCTTCACACCTACAGCATACTGCATTAAGCCACCATGCCACACAAATCTTATCAACTGTTTTCAGTAAAACATAGTGATAGACAATTACAGTCACTGGGCATGTCTCAGCGGAGCTGCTTGCCACACCACACAAACTGGAATAAAATTTAACGGGAAAAATGGGAGTGTACCTTGGAAGCTGGTACAATAATACACCACTAGACAGCATCAGACATAATAATGGATGTAATTGAGGCCTGTGATAGCAGGTAAATGTGTCTTTTTATCAGCAACATGTTGAAACACACCTGCTATGGGATCAATGGCAAACTAAATGCTCAACTGGGACCCTGGTGCAAAAATACAGCCATAGAAAGCCATGCACATACTGGTGGACGCAGACAATGTGTTAACTCATTCCCTCCAGTAGAGCTTTTGAGTGTGTACCTTTAGCTCCCAGTGGGCGTGGCTTCAGCATTTATAAAATGAAGTTATCACCTTATATTTTTAACAAATACCCATTGACAGAGGTGATATATCAATACAATTGTGTTTGCTATCGTGTATGCTTCAAATTAATTTTTTCTGATATCTTGTATGCAACATGGTTTTGGAATTATTAATGCAAATATGAACAGGCAATATTTGACGCCTGGAGGCGCAGTAGGAGGTAAATGCAGAAACGCCTGGAGATGTCACTCAGCTGTACCTGTATGTCTGCACATATTCCTTGCAAATACACTTGCTCCAGCAGTATTGTAGTAGCTCAGTCTGTTCAATGCTTTATGTGCAGTATATTTGGGTCTATATTATAACATCGAAGTTTACAACTTCAAATTTTATAATATCAAGCCCAGTAGAGCAAACACTGGAAATAGTGAAGCTGCAGAACACCGAATACTTTCCTAGGGAAAGTATTCAGTGGGCCATTTCTGCAGCTTCACTATTTCTTCAACTGTGGAGCAAAGGTTACAGACTGGGTTAAGGTAAGTGTGCGAACGAAGGTGAGTGTGCGACTGGACACGGGTTAGGGGAGTTAGGGTTAGGGTGCGGGTCAGGTAAGTGTGCGATTGTGTGGACATGAGGGTTAGGGTGGGGTAGTTGAGTTAGAGTTAGGGAGCGGGTAAGATGACGGACCTTAGGGTTAGGGTTGGGTTAAGGTAAGTGGATAGCTAGTGGTGTATGTATGGTTTGGTGTAGGGTTTTGTGAAGTGTGTGTGTGTGTGTGTGTGTGTGTGTGTGTGTGTGTGTGTGTGTGTGTGTGTGTGTGTGTGTGTGTGTGTGTGTGTGTGTATGGATTATTTATTTTGGTGTGCTTGTGTTGTGTGTATGTTTGCCAGAACAGCAAATTTTTTCCCTGGGAAAAAAATTTTCTATTCTGACTGTTCAGTTTTCTGGTGTTTCGCTCTACTGGGTTCGATATTATAACATTCGAAGTTGTAAGACTTCAGTGTTATAATATAGACCTGTATATTTTGCCATATACAGTCCTGGGTTCAAATCCAGTTTTTTGTTGCAGTTCAAGTACATTATTGTGAAGACAGCAAGTAATGACTTAGTCATGCTGTCTTTATTTACACAGCTTACTGCTAATTAATGAACTGCTTTCCAGTTTTGCAAGTCAAAGACCTACAGGTAGGGACACACTGCTCATATCTGTATAGCCTAACTATATGTCACCTGTGACTCTGTTATTGGCACTGTTGCAAAACAGACATAGCTTAATCACATGCCTTGATTGGACTGTAAAGGGTATCCTTACCCTTGCTCTGCTGTAATGACAGGGCTGACACAGCTGCCACAGTTACAAGTACAGCTTGTTCTCCTCCAAAGTGTTCACACCCCACTATGTGTTCTAGGCTGCAGCAGAAGCTGCAGCCTGTAGCACACACAGCTATATGTAAAGGTAGTTGCTACAGATCTACCATACCTCCTAACCCCCTAAAACAAGGAATCCGGACACAGACATACATAATGGGGGCAAAGGCCCAGAGATAGTGACATGTTTAACAGTTTGCTCCTACAAAGATAGTAAGTTGATAGAATAACAGCTATTGCATTAGCAGGCATATTTTGATGCGTATGAAGTCTGACACTCAAATGTCTATTTCATTACTGACCTCAGCCCACAATGTGTGTTGGTGAACCGACAGATAACAATAATGTCATAGAACAGACAGACTAAGAGTAATGCTACTCAACGCCAGAAGTCTAAGCCTCAAGATGCACGCACTCAAAACTCTCCTTAGCATGGAGAACATCGATATCTGTGCAGTAACTGAAACCTGGTTCAGGGCTCCCGAGAGCACCCTAGCACAACCAGGTTATACCTCATACCATGCTTTTCAGCCTCAAAACTTGGACCGAACCACAAAAGGAGGGGGAGTATCGATATTCATCAAAGATACCCACACCTCCAGGTTGGTGGCAAAGCACGAAGCATCAGAGACTATCCATGTGCAACTAACAGTGGGTAAAACTGCCTTCCAGTTTATAGCCTGCTACAGACCACCCTCCCAAACCCAGGAACCCCACTCGGCCTTCCTGAGAACACTGGAAAATATGAAGGTCTCTCCAAACACCATTATATTGGGTGGCTTCAACTACCCAAACATAGACTGGGAGCATTACTCTAGCTCCAACACCCTAGCCCAAAGGTTCCCAGAATTTATAAACTCAAATGCTATGGAACAACTTGTTACCACTCCCACAAGAGGGGAAAACATACTGGACCTGATTATCACCAACATGGGGACTCTATGCTCCAGACCAGAAGTGTATCCCTCACTGGTAAGATCAGACCATAAACTAATCTCACTGGATATTCACATCCAACCCTACACCCTGCCCAGAAAACCACAGTGAAAATCTTCTCTAAAGCAAATTTCACACTCCTCAAAACCGAGGTGGAATCCTTCAAAGCCCCAGGGCCTGTGGAAAATACGGCCCAGACCACAGAATCCTTTATAAACACATTCTATGAACACCTTCAGGAATCCATGGATCATGTGATCCTAAATAAAACCAAGACCCAATCCTCCAAAGGCAGACATCCTGTCTGGTGGACCCCAGCCATAAACAAACTATACAATAGAAGGAGGAAGCTACTAAATGATAGAGCAAAATCTCAAAAAGGGAAGGCATCACTGATCAGTATTAGCAAAAAACTACGGGCACTCATAAAATTGTCTAAGGCCAGCTTCGAGAGAAAAATTGCACAGGACACTAAGGATAATCACAAGGCTTTCTTTAGTTATGTTAGGAACCTGGGTGGTAATTCCCAGATATGCTCAGAATTAGTCCAAAATGACAAAAAATACACCGAACCCACAGACATTGCCAACATCCTAGCTGACAGGTTCAGCACAAACTTTTCCACCCCTCCCCACCAAAAGGGCAAATATCTATCCCAGCAGAGTGCAGCCCCCCTGACATCTCAGATGCTCAGGTAAGAGCCACCCTCTCCAAAGCAAAAAACACAGCATCAATGGGACCAGACGGTGTCCCGGGCTGCATCCTACATGAACTCCAAGAAGAGCTAAACCCAAACATAAAACTACTGTTCAATCTCAGCCTTACTACAGGATATGTGCCCAAAGAGTGGTGCACAGCAACAGTGGTCCCTCTCCATAAAGGTGGTGCCTCAACGGATCCTGGAAACTATCGCCCCATAAGCCTGACTAGCTTGGTCTGCAAAGCTATGGAAAGAATCATCATGGACCTCATAAATAAAGATATTGGGGACCTACAGACACTGAATCCTACCCAGTTCGGCTTTGTTAAGGGCAGATCCTGCCTCTTAAACCTGGTTGATTTCTTTGAAACAGTCACCAAGGCCATTGACGAGGGGAAGGTGGTCCACACAGCCTACCTGGACCTCGCAAAAGCCTTCGATACAATACCCCACTCGGGCATTATAGATAAGTTCACCAGCTTAAATATAAACCCCTATGTCACTAGATGGATTGCAAACTGGCTCAAGGACAGAACCCACATGGTTAGAATTGCTGGAGCCATGTCAGACTCCAAACCAGTTACAAGTGGTGTCCCACAAGACTCAGTCCCAGGACCTCTCTTGTTCGGTATATATTTCTCGGAGGTACAGGCCAACACGGAAGGACTGTGGCTGACCAAGTTCGCAGATGACTGCAAACTGGGCGCCATAATCGACTCTCCAGCCGACACAAGCATCCTCCAAAAGGGCCTCATAGAAACAGACAACTGGTGCCAGAGCCATGGCCTCAAGCTAAATGCCAAAAAGTGTATAGTCATCCCCTTTGGCAAAAACAAAGTGCCCACAAATTACCACATAGGTGGTAATCCATTAAGTACAGAAGAAGTAATTAGGGACATGGGGACCCAAGTAGATAGTAATCTCTTATTTGACGACCACCTGGCCAAAGTGGTTAGAAAAACATTTTATATAGCCCACCTAATCATGAAGGGATTCACATCTAGATCAGGGGAGGTCATCGTGCCTCTTTACTCATCCCTCATCAGGCCCATAATTGAGTACAATGCCCCTTTTGGGATGTACCTTACCAGACTCCTGCAGCAACTGGAAAGACCCCAAAAGTACCTCACCAAGAGGATCAAAGGGCTCAAACAGATGCCATATGCTGCCCGGTTAAAGAAACTCCAGCTCTACTCAGTGGCATACCACCTGTTCAGAGGCGATCTGTGCCTGACGTATAAAGCCATGTCCAACCCGGAATTAATGGACATGCTGCACCTCAGAAAATCCAAATCCCATCGAGCTACGCGCTTGAGAGACTTGAACCTCAGCACTGAAATAAATAGAACATGCTGGAGGGACAGATTCATAACCCAGAGGCTCCCTTCACTCTGGAATAAAATCCCAGTCCAGGTTAGGCAGAGTCCCTCATTGACTCTCTTCAAGAGGAATTTTGATGAGTGGATGGGAGATTGTAGATTTACCCCGGGTATCACTTCTGTGTCACTATTAGACAGAGGCACAGTATACTAACCTCAAAAAAGGGCATAGCAAAATAAATTTAAAATGGGTGGCGAAAGCCAAACACATTCTGGCTGGGCTTATAAATGCCCTAGGGCAGATAGCCTAGTATAAACCTATGAACCTATGAACCTATGAACACTGACCACACATATGAGGGGAAACTGTGGACATACTGCATACAATTCTACAGTTTATAATTATGGTACCTACCCTCTGTGATGCTGTAGTCTCCACACCTGAGTAATGGCCATCTTAACAACTAACACAAGGGCCCAGGTCTACATGAAGGCCTTATATATTGCACTGTGGTGGCATGTCATTGGCTAATGCTAGTGCAATTCAGCTGTTTTGGTTGCAATTAGCAAATCTGATCCACAGATTGGTGCAGAGGCAATTACCTGCTAATGAGCATTATCTTAAAAAGGCAGCCAACTGGCTATGGGGAACAGATCTGTATGAGACTTCACTCACACAAAGAGTGTATTTTCAAAAGAATACTGAAGCAAAGTTCAACAAAGGAGTACTGCACTCCACCAGGTAACAAGATTCAGATGGGAGGATGGAGGTATGGGGAATAGAGATTACAGCAGTAAGGCTGTCTTAGATCTATGGTGATGATATGTTATTGATATTCTGCTGTCCTAGACCTACAGGCATGACTCTCATCTGTCCCTGATTTTCACTCACATCTTAGCTCTGTCCCTGTTAATCCCTCCTACAGTCATTGGCTGTTGTAGGAAAGCTAGTGGATTACATATAATACATAGTGACAATATGTAAGGGTGTACAATCCTGCAATGTCAAATGGTGTACTATAAGTTACTTCCTCTCATTCTGTCAATATCTTACATAAATAGTTCTAACATTTTAACTCTGTCCCTGACTGTCCCTGATGTATTCTGGCTAAGTTCCTGATTCTGTTGACATTTGTCCCTGTTTGGTTGGAAGCTATGCCTAACATACCTGTCAACCTCTTACAGCAAGAAATCAGTACAGAGCCATACTTAATGGGGGGACAAAGAACCAAACCTAGCAACACTGTCATTCCCTCCAGTACAGCTCTTTTGATTGTGCACCTTTAAGTCTTAGTGGGCGTGGCTTGAGTATTTAAAAAATAAAGTTATCACCTTACAATTCTAACAAATACTCATTGACATAGGTCAAATATCAATACAGTTGTGTTTGCCATCATGTATGCTTCAAGATAAAATATTCTGATACCTCGCATAGGGCATGGTTTTGGAATTATTAATGCAAATATGAACAAGCAATATTTGACGCCTAGAGGAGCAGTAGGAGGTAACTGCAGATGCACCTGGAGGTGTCACTCAGATGTAATGAGTTAAATATTGCCCGTACAAAGTAAGAAAGTGAATAGAATAACAGATATTACTGTACCATAACTGTGTTCTGAAAAGTATGATGTCTGAAACTCAGATGTCTGTCTTTATTCTCTGACATTCATCGCTGATCGGCCAGCCATTTGTCAGAAATCCACACTTTTGTGTGAAAATGACCAAAACTATGAAGCAAATATCTTGACATTCTGCAAATATCTGTATAGTTGAGAGGCATAATGCCTACAGGGAACATATACTACAGCAGGTTTGCATTTTTTTCTGTCATTGCAACACACTGGTGAAATACCACACTGCTATTTGTCTGGCAATGGCCATATGAAATATCACTTGGAGTTTGCTCATAGGGGACACACCACAGTAGATTGCAATGCTGGGTGTAGGAACATACAACAGAATCTGTTACGGCACACGTGAACATACTCCAGTATTGCTACTATCTTGGTGGTATCCATGCACTTACTGTGTTGCCAAACTGTGGGGTATGACATGTGAGGGAGCAGTGGATAGTGCAGGCCATTATGGGCGTGCTGGATCTGTACATATTGGACATCCATTTATCTGGTCCTGTAATGTGTCTTTTGTTGTCTTTCAGAAACCATGTACTGCAGAAGACACTCCCTTTTCTCAGATGAGGAGAATGACACAATAGTGGATGGACTGAGACACCATCATCATATCTTGTTGTCCAGGGGGAGGCATTATTGGGAACAGCAGGCAGCATTGTGGGCAGATCTTGCGTGGGATGTCAATCAGGTTGGCCAACAGGACAGGACCTATGAGCAGGTACAACACTGAGCCACAGACATGCTGAATGCTGCACAATGAAGGTAGTTGATGTTGTCAGGGATCGTGCCACCACTGGTCGAGGACCTGCGATAGAACAACCATTCTCAGCCAAAGAGGAATTCCTGACAAACCTAGAAACACACAACAGCTCCCAGGCATCTATCACACATACATCATGGAGGTGGGTGCCACAGTGTCCATAGAAGAGGAGAGTCTAGGTAAGTGTATTGTGTTCTCCAGTGTAATACTGTATCAGTCATTGTGGCATGCTGTACATACCTGTACATGGGTGTCAGGTTTATCTGCATTAGGGGGGAGTTGGGGTTTATTGTCAGTTGTGCACACATGCTCAGATTGTCAGCAATATAGCCAGTATCACAGTAGCTACTGCACACATGGATATATGCACATATTACCTTGTAGTGCTGCAACATTTGGTGGTACTGACAATACATCTCCCTTACCTTTTCATAGATCTGTCAGGTGTGGCCCAAGTCCATGATCCTGTACGTGGTAAGTGTGATACTGTTTTTTATGGATCATATATACCCTATGAGAGTTAAGGGCTGCCACATTGCCCTATGAACAAATGTTGTGTTTAGATAGAGTAGAATATTTGCATGTTCCATTCTGGAACAGTTAACTGTGGTTTATAGATTGGGTAATCAAATTTGTGCATTAGAACAACCATTGACACATTTGCACTTATAGTTATGAGAGGCTACACAGTCTGGTACACATAAGGCAATTCCTCCAAGATGCTTTTTCAAACACAAAATAGAGATGGTACATACTTGAGGCAGTGACACTAGTACTGGCATATCATTCTCAAGATAGGTGTACTGCGTTTTATGTGTAGTTCTATCACATATTGTGTCATATAACATACCTTATAGGCAGATTGTACTAGCAACTTTAACTGGATGTAGCTGAAGTGCATGTTATAAAGGGCTTGACTTGTCTGTGTATGTTGTTGTGAGGTTGTTTGTTGTGCATGGGAGCGGAGATGAGAAGATGTGAGACTGGTAATGCAATTGTGGATCCTCATTTTATGAGTCTGTGTGGATTATCATACATAAAGTGCAGGTAGCAATGTACTACTTTTGTCTTGCTTTTCACAGGTGACTGGGGGGGGGGGTTGGATCTGTCCCGCTCACAACCTGATGTCAGTGTCTCATCGGACTTTGATGATGATGATGGCCATAGTGAGGCACAGGTGGGATTTCTGGGGGCTGAATCTCTCCCAGTTTTTGACATCCCTCTTCTGCCCCCATTGTCACCACACACAGTCAGTATGCCCACACATACCTAGTCCCCAGAGGCCACAGATATTGGGCAGTCAGAGGGTGGCAACATTGAACATGACAGTGTGGCAACTATGGCATCAGTGAGTGTAGACACTGGCCATAGCCAGAGAGCTGGTGAGGTCCCACACAGGCAGAGTAACAGGGGTGCTCATAGAAGGACTGCTGTCCATCAACCATGTGTTGCAGGTGTCACATCAAGGGTCACTCGGTGCATGTTTAGGGCCATCATGGAGGCACAGGCATGTTCAGGACACAAAATCTTGATGATTGGATGGGAAATAGGAAATTCACCCTGGGGATCATCTCTGTGGCTCTGCTCGACAGTGGCACAGGAAAATAATTTTCTTGGGTGGCAAAAGCCAGGGTACCTTTTTGGCTGGGCTTGTATAGGCCCCAGGGCCAATAGCCTAGTACCTACCTATGAACCTATGAACAACACCAAATGGATGCTTAGGGTTATGGATGCAGCGCAGTCTGACATCCGTGACTGTCTTCACTGCATTGGGGACACCCTGGATTGGATCACTGATGCAGTAGACAAATGGTGGGCTGAGGCAGTGTCTGTTTTGGACTGCACATTGTCTGTGCTGGAACATCTGGTTGAAGTTGAGAGTTGGACACCTGGACATAGGTCAGCAGCACCATTTGCTGAGTGTCCACATGGCCATGAACAGTCACACTCCCATAGTGGCAGTACCTCCAGCGCTACAGAGTGAAGTGTGCTGTCTACACCATGATGTGGAAGGCCTTGGACAAGTGTTCCTGGGCAGTCCCATGGGGGACACAGCCCCAGCAGATAACAGTCATCATCAGATACTTAGAACCACATCTGTCCTTGGGCATGGTGGTGCCAGTGTTACTCCTGGGAGAGCCAGTTTCTGTGTTCATGGCCGGAGACAGTGAGCCCTCTACTCTACCATGTATGGTCAACAGCTGTCCAACATACACATGTGTAGGGCCAGCACTGGGCTAGACTGTGTTCACCAGTGATGGCAAACCTTTTGGGTTTGGCATGTCAAACATTCAGAAAATGCCTAACTTGACTCTGTCTGCATGTCACCCCCAAACAAAAAAAATTAATAAATTAAATAAATTAAATAAATAAATAAAAATAAAACAGCATGGCTCTCAATACATCAGGCATAAATGTCAACAGAATCAGGGACAACTCTAGAAATAAGAGACATGGACAGTTTTAAACTACTAGTACTATTAATTTGAGATATTGACAGAAAAAATGAATGTGAATTAATATACATTTTCTGAAGTAAAATTAGTCTGTAAATCTAATTATCATCATTACTAAGTTTAAAAAGTTGCCAGTTTCAGGAGGGATTAAGAGGGACAGTTGAGAGGAATGTAAAACAGCAAATTCCTAGAAATGCAGACTACTTGCCCTTTGCAGAAGTCTAACCAAGAAGATACAGCAATGTCAGCACTGCCCTTTGCAGACTCTGTTGAGAAAGTATATCAAAGTAGTCTTTGAGGTTAATAACTTCCTTAAATCTACAGCAGTGTGTTGATCTGGCTTCTGGCACAAAATAACTCAATGCACTTTACAATAGCAACAAATGCAAAAACAGTTTCTTTGATAACTCGGGTGTTATTGAATACTGGTGTGTCACTCAAAATGTTGTGGTGTGTCACCTTTGACACATGTGTCATAGGTTCACCATCACTGGTGTACATGCACACATGTAAACACCACTGTCACATGCAGGTCACCAAAAGACACACGGCACCTCTCCATGGCCCATCTAACCAGCACCCCTTCCTGACTCACACACATGCTGTGAACTGTTTGGTACAGTCTAGGCCTCTGGGAGCCCCACACCACACCCTGTGCATGTGATGATACCTGTGCCATATCCCTGCCATCTGTGCCATCAATGCTGGGAAATGCTACTATGTGTTTGATGCACAGGGTGTCTATATTACTTGACATGTACTTGTGTAGTGCAGTATTGTTTTGCCATGCCACTTGTTGTGGCCTGTAATGCCCCTGCACAGGCCCAGTAATCAAGAAGCATCAGTTCTCACCACTAGCAACAATTAAAACATACACATTTCAAGAATGACAAGTACACACACAGTAAAATGCAATTTCCCTTAAGAGCACACAGAGATCACAGTCAGTCTGGGGCTGTTTCTCCCTCTCTCTCCAGATCCCCAATAAGACTCCCCACTGGGACAGCTATAGAGTCCTTAGCCAGGGTTCCAAGCCAAGTCCTCCCAACACTCTTTCTCTGTCCAGCCAGTGGTTTGTGTCCCTGCCCAAGTAGCTGACGCACACACACTTTGAGATCTGATTTATACACAAACACACACACATGGGAAAGGCTGGCCCAGACTATAAGGTAATTATCACTGCCATGAGTACCCCTTATCAGCTACTTTAAGGCCCTTACCAAAGGGTGACCAATTTTACTGTGTAATGTTACTATTATCCAAATAGTAGTCTGACCAAGAGCAAGGCTACTTTGGAGTGGCCTATACAGTATCACCAAATACATATGCAAGTACTCTAAGAAATTAAATATCTTTAAACAAATCAGCCACAATTAAAAGGTTTAAATATATTTAATAATAAATAATAAAAGAACAAAACAATACTCAATAACAAACACAGTTACTTCAGAGTTCAGAATCACAGGAAATATTTAAACACCATTGCAGGACAGTCTCAAATAAATACAGAAAATGTCTAAACTAATCTTTACTATATTTCTATCGACATCTAAGAGATACTATGCCATACGTCTTACTTACAGACAACACTCAGGCAGAAGTGCTGAGTGGGATGTTTCTAGGTCCAAGACAAGATACAAAAATGCCCTGTCTCTCTCTCTCTCTCTCTCTCTGAGAGAGTTTTTAAATTAATAATAAACATTACTGCTGGGTCAGCTTGGATGACATCACTCTTTGTCACCTGACTTCAATTCCCAGGCTAGCTAAGAAACTTAGAATTTAACACCTCAGAAGTTTGCTCAGAACTGGAAGTCGCAAAACAATAAAACACTTTTACATTTTAAACCTAGTAATTATTTTTCTTATCACATAATAGAAAAACATCTAGCTTTAGACATCGTGTCTGCTGCTGAGCTGAAACTGAGGGATAACGCAATCGTAAAACACTTTTAATTTCAATGTATTTTCTTGAAGTTTTGCAAGTTAACTCTGTATGTTCCAGCTTCTACGATTAAAACATTAGTTTGCACAGGTATATATTTTATATACATTTATGTTCTTTTCCAGTAGAGTACACTATAGTTGCATTCTTGAAGCTTAGTACATAACATACAGCTCTGTATAAATCACATCAATATTCATAAATGACATAGAATTATTTACAAAACTCCAGATAGCTGGACTGGCAGTGTCACATGAGCCACAACTGGTTCTGTATGCTGGCATGTGTCATGACTACACATCACACTTTGAGTATCTCTGTTGCATGATGTTGGACTGGCAGTGGTGTTACAGAATAACAGGTATGTCATGGACCTGTGTATGTTTCTGTTCCTGGAGTCTGAGGGAATAAACTATAGACATATGGTAGCAATATAGCGGCACAGGATGGCATGGCAGCACAGCAGAAATATGACATCAGCAAGGTACAGCAGTGTATGTGCATGACTCCCTAGGTGCATATGTGTAGAACAGTCTATCAGGGACAATGGGAGCAGTCAGTGTAATCATGCATTCAGACTTTGTGATATGGTCTGCTACCCTTCCTATGTGTCACCTGGGTTTTCAGAACTTAAAAATCTGGAAGGTGTGGTGATGGCATTGACACATCTACAAATATCCTGTGTCCAGGTCAGGAAAGGTGGCAAACATCAGTTATGATAATGTAGTGGAGGGCAATATAGGGTGAACAGCTAGTCAAACAGCCATAAAATGCATAACCATTCCATGGAGGTGGCCCATAAGGGCATGTCTGTAGTGCTGTAAAGGTATACATTTACACACACAAGGTAGACTGATATGAGATTAGAACCCCCTTCCTGTCTACTATTACACACTATAGCTTCCAGTACTTATTGCATTCACCATGGAGTTTATCTGCTGTTTGATTGTCTGCCAGTGCTCTTAAGGTGGATGACATCAGCAGGCCTTGTAGAGGATAACAATGTAGAGGCCAGCAGCTAGTCATAGAGCTATAAAATGTACAACCATTGCACTGAGATAGCCCATATGGGCATGCCTGTAGTGCTGCAAGGGGATATATTTACACACACACACACACACACACACACACACACACACACACACACACACACACACACACACACACATGTGATGTGAGATTAGAACCCCTACCTATCTGTTACTTCACTCTATAGCTCACAGTACTTATTGCATGTGCCACAGAGTTTGTCTGATATGAGACTTTCTGCCAGCACTCTTCATGTGGATGACATCAGCAGGCCTTGTAGAAGATGGCAATGTAGAGGCCAGCAGCTAGTCACAGGGCCATAAAATGCATAACCACTGCACAAAGATAGCCCATATGGGCATGTCCGCAGTGCTGCAAGGGGATATATTTACGCACACAGTTGGCTGATGTGAGATTAGAGCCCCTATCTAACCACTACTATGCATTATAGCTTGCAGTACTTATCACATGCACCACAGATTACATCGGTAATATATGTGGTTGCAGGCACAGTACTTGTGGAACACGCAAAGTAGCCTTGTGTTAGAGAGCATGTGTGGCCTGTAGAGTGAAATTGCTTGGTACTGTTATTGTATCTAATGTTCTAGTAGTGGGATTATCCCTGCTATGTGTGTACAGTTACCAGTATGGTCATATGTGGTTGATTTCAGTTAGATAGGCAAATATGTGGCCTGTCCATGGCATGCATTGAAATCATTGTACATTACAACACTTGCCCACCTGTGTCTGTCTGCAAGGTGACATTCTGCAGGCACAGGGGTCTGTGGGTGAGTGGATTATGTACTGTTGCACCCTTGGTCTGGTTCCTTCTGACAAATGTTGTGATGTGTAAGTGCAGATAACTTCAACATTCCAAGGGTATGTGGAGGCATTCCTGCATCCTTCTATATATATATACATATATATATATATATATATATATATATATATATATATATATATATATATATATATATATATATAGATCTAGGATGTTTGCTCGAGTGAGCAAACGTCCGAATCCATTATAACTGAACACACTTTAACAAAAGTGCTTTTATCAAAAATGCGCTTTTGTTGAAGCATGTTACAAAAAAAAAACCACTACATTTACATTTTGTGCCACCCACACCCACCTACTTTAATATGCTCCCTCCGAGACCGCACTACAGTGGGGAAAATGGAAATTTCCCTTAACCACATCATAGTACAGCCTTGGCAACAGGCATACTTACGCAAAAGTGCTTCTTCAGTGAAAAGCACTTTCACGTAAATATGCCCGGCCATTTGGGTTTCGGTCATTTGCTCACTCGAGCAAATGTCCTAGATCTATATATATATATATATATATATATATATATATATATATATATATATATATATATAAATGTGTATAACAGAGATGTCCCTTTAAATGTTGCTGCGTGTGTATGTTATGTAAATGTGTTAGGTAGATATATGTGGACAGTCTATTTACCATTGTAATTTAAATAGCGATATGTATTTCGGTATCATATGTATATGTGATATATACTGATAGATAGACTAAGCATGTGTAAGGGGGATAGGGACAGACAGATATGTATACATAGCTGTCTGTATGTATAGATATATTTCCACATAGCAGGACTTTGTGAGGAAGGGGCAACAGACTTGCGCTCAAGTTAGCTACATGTAGGAGCTTGCCCAGTGGGACTGTCAGTACTTACAAGGTGCATCTAGGCCAGAGCTACCTGTATTCTGTTCCGGGATTTTGTGTGCTGCAGACATTTGCTGCTGCACCTATTTCCACAGTACAGCACTTCCCCAAAATTGTCCAAGGCATTCCCCTGCTGTGTGCTGTACTTAATATGTGAGTGGGGTACATAATGTAACACCATATACAGAGTGACAGTCTGCATACCTCTCACTGTACATGTTTTTGCAGAATGTCCAGTATTTTGCCCCTATGTCTGGTCTGTTCCTCATACATTTGTGGTGTCCGGGTAAAATCTTGCATAGTGCAGTCACTGAATGATACTAACTACTAACACATTTAAGTGACAGCCTTTACCTCATGCAGCTATTTTGTTCTGTTGCAAGCTGTTGCTAAACTAGTCACCTTCTACGTTCATCAGAGCATGTGTAATGTCTGTCTGTAGTTTTGGCACTTTGTCCCCCTATTCTCTCTGACTTTGTCCAGCTTTCTAGCAGTAACAGATTGAAGAATATGACAATCTGTGGGAATACCACCATATGAGTACCTCACATGCAGAAGATGTGGGTGTTGCCAGATTCACACCATCAACACCAGCACCCATACTAAGACCCCTAGCCCAGTGAGCCACACTAGTCACCAGCAAGAGAGGTGTCATTCTTCATGCAATCAAAATCATACAGACATACATTGTCACTCCTGTATTACGTGAGACATACAACATGTGGCTAGGTTCTATGTCACAGCCCTGGAACTGGCTGGTCTGCTGATATATCATTGCAGACTTACTACTACAGCAGTTGTATGGGAACACTGATTTGTTGGAGGTGGGGGATGACCAGCCCATGCTCTGCTGGCATAGACAATTGTGTGACTGTCCTGTGACCCCACTGTTTGCCATCTCCATTGAATAATGTAGTGGATTTTCCAGCCATGTCGCAAAGTGCATATTGTGGAGCACATACTATTGGAAAGAGTACCTGTTGTCCCATGTGGCTGTTATATCTCTCCAAGTAGCCCAGTAGCTCACTATATTCCCTTGCATACATGCTGCAGGTCCATACTAATGCTACCATATTCTAGTACCCCTTATAAGTGGCGTATAGGTGAGTGAGTTACCTTGCAAATACAGCAGTTGACAGACCTGTAGTTCAGGGCTGACTGTGTGATGCCCACAGTTCACAGCTAATACATGGTTAGGTACAGGTTGTCTGGGCTGGCTGGCATCATTTTTACTATATGTATGCAAGTCGGACTAAGGTGTCAGTCCCTAGGGCCCTAGGTTGTCAGTGCATGTGCTATGTGTTGTCTCTTGGCCAAAGCCAACACATTCTGGGCATGCCTATGTCTACCTACAGGGGCATCCTCAGGGATTTCATCCTCCTCTGAGTACCCCTGTGGGTGTGGCTGTGGGGACTTTGGCACTGGTGGGTGGCTGTGTATCCCTTTCCTTTGATGATCCTGCTGCAGCTGCAGGAGCATATTGTGTAGCATGGCACATCCTGTGAACATCTGTGTACATGTGGCTGAAGAGTACTGCAGGGCTCCACCAGATATATAAAGGCACTGGAACCATGACTTCAGCAGCTCAGTCATATGCTCTGTGATGTTCCTAGTTTGTGGGAGTACCTTATTATGGTATTCTTTCATGGGTGTGTGTGCACCACGGTTCCAGTGCGTAGACAGCCTCCGCCAGTAAATGGCTGTGTGGGATGTCCCCCCTAGCAAACATCTGGTACAGCTGTGATGTGGGCCAGATATGGGAGTCATGATAACTGCCAGGGCTGCCAGCACAGACATTCATAATAATGCCCTGGGCATTGTACATAACCTGGCAGTTGATGGAGTGATACCCCTTGCGGTTGACATAGATTCTATCCTCCTCACCGAGTAGTGCCTTGATGTGTACATGAGTGCAATCTATGGCACCAGTACCTCAGGTTAGTAGGAGTGTTGGATACTGCTGGCCTTCTCCTCAGGGGTGTGGGGAAAATAAATGTGCTCACTGGCATGTGGAAGCATAGCATCCAAGAACTGGTGGAGTACCCTGGATGCTGATGCCTGCAAGATCCCCATCATGTCTCCACTTGGCCTCTGGAAAGAACCTGTAGCTAGTACCCTAAGAGCTACTCATACCTTTGTATTCACAGAGATGGGTTTCCCTCTGTTGGCTCTGAGTCTGAGTTGAGGATGGCAGAGCTCAGTGAGTTCTTGTAGTATGTTCCTGTCCACCCTGTAGCTCTCTACAATCTACAGCTCCTGGAAGTTTACCCTGGGCCTGAACACTCTTCTCCTTCTCAGTCTATGCCTATTGTCAGCTGCAGCAGCAGCATCACTGACCTCAGCATCTAGCACATAGAGATGTAGTAGACCTGCAGCAGCCCCTAGCATTCCTTCAGTTAAAAATCACAAGTCTGTACTCCACTGGTGCAGGATATTGGGTGAGATCAGATTGTAGCATATCTGCAAGCTTTATAGGGCTCTGCTGTGGGAACAGTCTGTGTGATTGGCTACTTATGATGCATTCCACCTACCAAGTACATCATTATGGATTGTTAATGGCCCAAGTTTAAGTGAAACAGGGGTCATCAGTAATTAATATACCACTGGCTTTCTCAGACAATTTTTTTTGTGCAGCCTTACTCAGCACTGTGCCGTGCCACACAAACTCATGCCATGATGGTAAACAATGCTCAGCAGTCGTTGGACACACCCCCATGAATGGTCATGCTCAGCATGGTGGTGCACCATGCAAATACATGGAAACACATGGAAATACATTTCCTGAAGTTAAACAAAGCTTAGGAGAAACTGTACACCACCCCCTGCTCATCAGATCACTGCACCTTGTAAACAGGCACTGCTGAGCTCCAATGAGCTTACAAGTCCTCAGACACACACACCCTTGATGTCACATACTTCTTCTCTGGACACCAACATGGTTCTGTGCCTACATGGATGGGATCTGCAGGCATGGATACCCATTTGTGCTGTTTGTTAACCCCACCTCATTTTGCATAGGGATCCATGTACACAACCTGGAAACTACACAGTTCCAGGCCCTGCCTTGTTAGCAACAGCACCATTCCACCATTGTAAATACTCCACACAGGGTCCTGTAATACATTACAGTCACATACTAATACATTTAGTTTTTACACTCTTTTTTATTTTTTTATTTTTTTTCATAAAAGCATGTTTGAGCACTGCAGCATGCCACACAAACATACCCACGGCATTAAAAAAAATAACATTATTTTAAATTATTTTCCATATATTTTTGGACACACAGTGGTTAATTTTGCACATATCTGTGTCTGCTATGCTATTTCTGCCCATCTAACTGCACTTTTACAGCCCCTGTTGTCTGCTTAAAATCCTGTACACAGAATTTTTCTATGTACACTATGACATGAGGTCTGCAGGACTGCCTATCTGCTTGCTGGATCACTCTACCTCCCTCATTTGCATGCAGTTCACCTACTTATGAGGTGATTTGCATGCCACGGATACTTCTGTGTGGGTACATGCATATGCGAGCCACACAGCTCTGTTTACTGCATCACAAACATGCTTACTTTCATGTAATCAGTGTGCCATGATGCCCACATGGAAAAACATCCTTGCAGGCTTTATTAACCCCCCCTAGTTTTTTTGTGGGTTTCCACATTACAGCTAGCTACTGTTTATGTAAACAGTATCACTTCTGAGGTGCTTTACCCATTTTTAATCCATTATGTAGTCATCTTCTGTGGTATCACTCCTTGCATCTATTGCTGATAGTTGTGTTGCTTGTTAATGTGTTGTTTTGTCAGTATTAAATGCTGTCATCACATTCTGTGTATGCTAATTAAACCATGACTGTTTATGTAGAGTGTGTCTGTGCTGTCCACTTTGTTGAATTGTACTGAGCATGTATCCATCCATGTGTATTTGTCTGTAGACGTGGATTTATCAGTCTGGAATGCTGACTTGCATTACAATCTGACTACAACAGAGAAAGAAAATAAGAAAGACAACAAAAGTAAGAAAGGAACATTTTAAGAAAAATAAATGACTCTCAGGAAAGCTGGAAAGGAAAAGTATCAGAAGTTGAAAGAGCAACAAAAAGCATACTTTGATTTTTTAGCAACTTATACTTTATAGTATTCAAGTATATTTCTGTAACTGAAACCTAAAAAATAGTTTTGTGCAAATTGTTTAAAATTTTATAAACAACTTTTAATTGAATCTTACTAATATATATATACATATATATATATATATGGTTCTACCTGACATAGCCGAAACCACACAACACCGACAACCACATCACCGACACCACATATTCGACAGTCCATAAACACGAAACCACACATAACCGACAAATCACGAAACCCCATACACTCCACACACCACAATAACAATTATTAAAAACAAAACACATCCCCATTCCACAAACCACACACACAACACAAGCACACCAAAATGCTTACAAGCCCACACTAAACCTTACCCTAACCCTAAGGTCCGTCACTATAGCACACTTACCTACTCCCTCCCTAACCCTAACTCTCTTCACCCGCCCCTAACCCTAACTCACTTAACCCACCCCTATCGCCCCTAACCCTAACTCACTTAACCCACCCCTAACCCTTCCTCCTAACTCACTTAACCCACCCCTATCCCCACAGACCGTCAATCTCCACACTTACCTGCCTCGCACCCTAACCTCCGTCACTACCGCATACTCACACAGCCTTTCCCCATGTCGGCATCCTCGGCGTTGGTGTTGTCATCCGTCGTGTCGGTCTTCTGCATTGTCGATGTTCTGCAACCCGCGATTCGCGTCGGTCTTCTTTGCTTTCGATCTTCTGTCAGGTAGAACCATATATATATATATATATATATATATATATATATATATATATATATATATATGTGTGTGTGTGTGTGTGTGTGTGTGTGTGTGTGTGTGTGTGTATGTGTATGTGTGTGTGTGTGTGTGTGTGTGTGTGTGTGTGTGTGTATAAACTTGTGTTCAGATAGTAATCTTGTAAGAAAATGCCTATAAAAGCAATACGAATGCAGACATTCTATTTCACACAAATTTTCCACTGATTGCTATAATTTCACCAACTTATAACATTATATAGAAAATTGAATAAAAAGGTATGACATTATGAAAACAGTCTGTGTCTGTAACAGATTTAGATGTTTTAATTGCATAAATAACCTCAACAGACAAATTAGACGACTGATACCTAGTATAGTGAGACTCACAGTAAAAGCTGTCATTCCCTCCCCTTAGGGGGGAAAAACCCAAGCAGAATAATTAGTGTATATCACCTAAACAGATTACAAGTGAGAGTTGTGTTGTTATTGCCCTGTTTCATATTCACAAAGCCAAATTATGGTCAAATTGGACCCTAGGCAGGGGAATGGATAAATTGATCACCCCCCCCAACAGCAGCCCCCCCAACAGTACCTTTCAAGCATTCCAGTGTGTTATTATTTACGTATTTCACCTCAGTTACCATAAACACTGTTCAGACCTGTCAGTGTGCAGACTATTTTTTTCTTTTCTTCTACAATAGTTAAGAGCTATTTAAAACTTTTATTTCAAATCTTATAGCACAAACACTTATAGCCATTTGCTAAACAAAGCAATCCAGTCTCACTATGAGAAAACTTAGCACGAACAGTAAGCTTCTCTACCCTTGAAACTCACATTCACTGAATCGGCATTGAAACCCACATTTACAGAAACACGTATCTGACCAGTGGCAGATCGAGTTTACCTTTAAGCGGTTTCCAAGCCATAGGCCCCTTGCATAAAGTTTTAGGGCCATGCATGTGTGTATGTATTCTTTTATGCACCATGCTGATTATATTAAATTATACAATGACCCCCCCCATTAATATTCCAAAACACGCATGCTGACTGTTCAGCGTGCCTGTTGTAAATCAGACTTATACTAATGGAAAAAGGTCCAGTTGCCCGGACTTCTTCCATTAGTATAAGTCTTTTTTTTGTTACAGCAATGGAGAACAGAAGAGCTCTGTTGCTGTAATCTCACTATGTTAAATGCAATGGAGATCTTCCTTTCTCCGTTGCTTTTTTTAAACATGTCTCGCTATGTTAAATGGGTTAACATAGCGTGACAGGTTTAAAAAAAGCAATGGAAAAAGGAAGATCTCCATTGCATTTTTTAAAGCTATCTCGCTATGTTAAACTTCTTTAACATAGAGAGACACTTTTTAAAAAGCAACAGAGATCTTGCTTTCTCCATTGCTTCCACACACAGCTCTGATGTATTGCGCAAGCATACGCATGTGCAGTACATCAGAACTGCCACAAAATACCAGACAGCTGTGGAAGGGCAGCACAGAGGCATTATACGATGCCATTATTTAGGAAAAGTAAGCATTTTTTTCTTAAATAATGTCATTATATAATAGCAATAACCCACTTCTGGGTGTGGTTAATGCTGGATTTACCCACTATTGTCTTTGTTTCATTTTCTTTGATTTTACTTGAAATAATTTAAGTAATTAATTAACTAATTCATCAAGGTACCATTCATCAGAGTTCAGACTCAAATGTAACAAACTAACATCATATATAATAGCAGTAACAGTACAGTGTTTTGAAAAAAAATGGTGTTATGGAGACTAATGCCTTCTTCAGTTAAAGTATGAGTTAGAAATGTCATATATATCCTGGTTAAATAATAGTAGGAGGCTCTTAGTAAAAATGTCATCATTATTCTGTCTAAATATAGTTAATATCAATTATAGCAGGTATTACAGCTAAGAGTACTGTTTGATCAATCCTGATATGGTGTGCGTGGATGCAGCTGTGTCTGGCAGCTAGTACAGATGTCATTATTATTCTGTCTAAACATAGTTAATATTAATTATGGCAGGTATCATAGCTTCGAGTGCTGTTTGATTAAGCCTGATGTGGTGTGTGTTTTCGTCTCCAGGAAGCTGTGGGTTGTGGCTTGTGATCAAGGTTTGCTAATGCTTGTGAATTAGGAAGAGACATTTGGTGTCTTAGCCTGGATCCAGAGGAAGGGGGTGGATGGAACTGTGATTTGGGATATTTTGGCAGAGAATGGATTGTTTGTATGTCTGCTGAGTGAAAGGTGGTAAGCCTGGAGGAGTGCAATGTGTCTTGTTGTGGCAGCTTGTTGGGAGTTTTTTTTTTTCTGTTTGCTCTCTGTTCTTTTTCTGGCTGCTGCCAAGCTGAAAGTGAGGGAATTTAGGTTTGATGTTGCAGTGAAGTGAAGCTTTGCTTCAGATGCATCGCGAGCCTCTGGTAAGCAGTACACAGACACACTAACAGAAACAGATGCTCCCAGGTTGCTATGGTAATGGAAACAGAGTGACGGTAATGCTTAACAGCTTGTGGTCTCTCAAATAACTAAGCAACAGCCCCCCCCCCCAAAAAAAAAAAACACACACACAATAGTTATGTAATGCATGATTTTAGTAAATCTAGACATAAAATATATAATTATTACATAAGATGAAGCAGTTTGCTGAATTTAGATATTAAAGAATGGATTTAATAACATGGGCTTGTGTATAATAACACTACTGTCTTAACTTGACCTAAATGATATACACTATACTGAACATCAAGGGGAAGCATGATGATTTTCTTATATAAGTAAATATGCATAACAAGTCATGTAATTGCTTTAACTTGAATTTTAGTTTTTGTAACCCATCTTGACCATACATAATACTTAAGCTGTTACCAAGGTGACTAAGGTTTTATACATGGCATCAAACTGACAAAGTTGTTCAAGGGAAACAATAGAAGCCTGAACTAGGAATGTCACAGAATGTAACAATCAAATTCTGAAAAAAATAGTATTAAATTGACAATAATCACTCAGTTTAACCTTTGCTGGTAATACAAATAGAATGTTGTCATTTAAATCTAAAAAACTTTCAGTATATGCCATAAAATGGCAATATATGAATATGGAAAAGGAACTTGTAATCATTAATCACAATAAGGGAATTTGTTGTTTTTAAGCTATAATTACACTCATTTTATAATAAGAAATGACAGATATGAAAATCCTTATGTGTATGAAATGAGGGGAAGAGGGATGCACTGATAATTAAAATGCACTAACTTTCATCAGTGTTTATATAAAACAGACTTGATGCTTAAGTTAAAAACAAACAAAGTGATTACTTAAATGCTGGCAAACAATGAAATATAACTTCTGACATATCACATAAAATATATTGTATTATAAACATTAGGTATAAATATTATTACCATGCATGTACATTAAGTAATAAGTTTTGAAAGACTTCATCAGCATGGGTGAATATGTTCAATAACTGTGCTGGAATCTTTTACTGAGGTTTTATATATGATACATCCTACTTTACTATGATTGAATTGCTTGTTATCTATCTTTCATGTAAATATTAATTGCTTATACAATAAGTAGACATTTATATTTTATTAGAATTCTGTCTAATTTACAATAGTGATATATCTGTTCAAAATAATATAAATATTGTTTATTCCTATTACAAATATTCTCCATATGCTAATTCAATTTATGGTGCTCAAATGTTCTGGATTGTCAAGGTATGAGTGATAATCTGATGGACTTAGAGGTTTATTCATCAGCTTAGGAATGATTTTCATTCCATGGCTAGTGTGGATCTTAGTTTTGTTAACATTCATTAATTTAAATTTATTTCACAAAAACATTTTTAGTGTGCCTGACCAAAACATTACTTTGTTGGTAAACAATCAAAGTATAAAACTAATAATTTCCTTTATAAGGTCAAATATATACTTTATAGTTATCAGAGGAAAATGTTTAATAGTCACAATAAAACAAAAAATACATAGTCTAAATAACCTAAGATGGATTTAAGTTTATTATCGTTAAATACCAATGGCTTAAACAATCAAAGCGAGAGAACAAATATACTGAAATATTTAAAACTGAACAAAACACAAATTGTCTTCCTTTAATTTATTTTATTTATTTATTTTACATTTGTTTACCGGGCTAGTCCAACTAGATACATGTCCATTTTCAGTAGAGGCCCGGGGTGTTAAGCTCCAAGCTAGGACAATGAAATTAACACAATAACATCTAAGGGCTAGATAAAAACTATTAACAGTATGTATAGCAGGTTATCACAGTAAAATGTACAGTGCAGAATGCATGCATAACAAAGGATGCAAGTACAATCTAAATTGACAGTGCAGAATACAGGCATAATAAAGGCATGTAAATACAATCAAGGTAGTCAAGAGCTAATTAGTAACATAGTTTAAAAAAGGAAGGAGTTGCTTTTAATGAGTAGATGGGCTAGGAAGAGTAGAGTATATAGAGACACTTAGACTAGTCAGGTTTAGAGCATGGGCATAACCAGTGTGTTTTGAGGAATACTTTCAATTTGTTTTTGAAACAGGATAGTGAGGGAAGTGTGGAGAGATCATTTGGAAGGAGGTTCCAGGCTTTTCCAACTATATTAGAAAAAAGGGAGTCACCAGCTTTATTGTTTGTTTTAGTAGTATGTGCTAGAAGTTTCTGAGAAGACCTTAAAGATTGCAGGTTTTAATAGGGAGTGATTAGTGTGGAGAGAATAGGTGTTTTGGAAGGTTTGTAAAGAGTGTTGTGGGCTATAGTTAGCTGATGGAATTTAATTAGATTTTGTAGTTCAAGCTATCCTAGCTGCTTTAAATTAAGGCAGTGATGGGTTCTAAATGGGTTTCCTGTTGCAAATCTGGCAATATTATTGTAGGACATTTCCAATTTGTTAATATTATTTTTAGATAGGTTAGTAAAAATAGGTGAGGCGTAAAGAAGAGAAGAGATTAGATGAGTGTGTGCTATAGTGGTTCGAGCTGAAGGTAGGAGAAAGGATGTTATCCTATAGAGAGAGCCTAGCTTTTTGTTTACAGTTTTTATAGTATTGTTAATATGGATGTCAAAGTTCAGACTGTTGTCAATGGTGACTCCTAATAGTTTGGTGGATGGTTCAGGGGATATAATGGTTTTATTGGTAGAGTTAACTGAGAAATCCAATGGAAAGGATTTCTTAGTAGGAGAGAAAAGGAGGCGTTTAGTCTTTTTGGGGTTTAGGAAAAGGCATCTATGTGTGAACCATTGCTCAACTGTGTTAAATACTTGTTGGGTAAGATAGAGAAGTTCAGAAGGGGTGGGGGCTGAGCATATCAGTGTAGAGTCATCTGCATATTGTATGCATGCAGCTTGGGGGATGGCAAGGTGAAGGTCATTGATGAATATGGAAAAAAGTAGAGGTCCAAGGATGGACCCCTGAGGGACTCCGAGGTTGACGGGCAGGTGGATAGAGAGAGACTTGTGCCATAGTACAGCCTGTTGTCTATTATCCAGGAAGGACTGGAACCACTTTATGGAGGATGTATCCAGTGACAGGGATTTTTGTATAGTGATGAGAATTTGGTGATTTACCATGTCAAAAGCTTTAGACAGGTCAATGAATACAGCAGAAGACAGTTTGTTAAGGTTGCAGTTGTTGTTAATATAATCTGTGAAGGAAAGAAGGGCAGTAGTAGTGCTATGTGAGGGTCTAAAACCATGTTGACATTTGGCTAGTAGGTTATTTTGTATTAGATGCTCAAGTAATTGTCTGTGAATGTATTTTTCCATGATCTTTGCCAGAGGTGAGAGGAGGGCAATAGGGCAGTAATTGGAGAGTTCAGTGGATTGTCCTCCTTTGTGGAGGGGGATAATATGGGATATTTTCCATAAACTGGGGATATGACTTTCAGTAATAGTTCTATTGATCAGGATAGAAATGGGATAGGCAATAGCTTTGGCGGATTGTTGTAGGAATTCAGCAGGTAGTTGGTCTGCTGAGGGGGAGCATGGTTTCAGTTTCTGTAGAAGGGTTAGAATATATGATGTTGGAATGGGTTGAAAATGAAAAGTAAGGGGGTAAGATGGATTCTTTGGAAGGTAGAGAGAAGTTGTTAGATGATAGCTGACTAGCTAATGTTTGTATAGCATCAGTAAAAAAGGTGTTAAAAGCATTAGCTATATTCATTGGTGATTTGTATTCAGTATTTTGAGGGTTTGGAGTAGTGGATTGTCCTGGGTGGAGTAGTTGGTTGATACTAGACCAAAATTTCTGTGGCTTGTTTTGACTGGCTTGTTGGGGTTGGAGGTAGTAGTTTTTTTGTCAGATATTATAGCTTTCTTAGTTTCATTTCTCAGTTGTCTAAATGTTTGTTGGTCTATAGGGTTTTTTGTTTTCCCCCATTTTGACCAATGTTTGTTTCTAGCATTGATTTTATGTTTGGTTTCCTTAGAAAGCCAGGGAACATGTTTGGTTTTATTTCTAACTAGTCTGGTTGGGGCATGGTGGTTGAGGATGGCAAGGAAGTTGGAGTTAAAGTAACTAACGGCTTCATCTAGAGGTAGGTTTTGTAGGGGTGACCAGTTGCATGCTCTTAGTTCCATCTGGAAAAGTTCAGGGTTAAAGTATTTTTAGACCTGATGTTTTTAATGGATGTTGGGGTGGGCAAGTTGATTTTATGTCTGATGATATACATAAGAGAGTGGTCACTTAAATCACCAGGGAGGGTTCCTGAGTCATAGATGTGAGGATGATGGTTGATGAGGATCCAGGCTAGTAAGGTTGATTTTTTTTGTTGGATTTATTTATCCTGGTGGCGGAGGTAATGGTTTGGGAATACCCATATAGGTTAATATGGTTTGAGGGGAGGCTGCTGCAGAAGCAGGTCCAGTCAATATTTGTGTCACCTAGGATAATGGTTTCTTGAGGCAGGTTATGGGAAAGCCAGCAAAGTATATTTTCCATGGTAGCTATGTTATTACCAGGAGGTAGATATATACAGATGACATAGATGGATTTGGAATTGTTAAGACGAAGTTTGGTGATAAGAATTTCTGCATTGGAGTCTATAGGTGGTTTGGAGTTATGAGTAGTTAATTGTAAGCTAGGTTTATATAGGATAGTGACCCCTCCATCTTTCTTGGATGTTCAGTCTAGTCTCAGGATATTATATCCAGGAGGAATGATTTCATTGTCTTTGGCTGAAGGTTTTAGCCAAGTTTCTGTTAAGCAGAGAATATCAAAGGAATAGATTTCAGTTAGAGCTTGGAGTTGAGTTACTTTATTATTTATACTTCAAATGACAATTACAAATGAAATCCTAAGGAATATATAATATTAGCACAATCCACTTATAAGACAAAGACAAAAAGGGTAACAATTTTATGAAAAACAAATGTGGTTAACCCAGAAATCATTCATAAGTATTAATATAAAGAAGGCCTTATGGCATTAGTAATAGTTAAATTTAATAACAGAATATGCACCCTAACCAATCTATACTGGTTCCCAGGCATTGGATCAGGAACTGTTAAAAAACACTTGGATTTCATTTCCAATAATTATAAAGGCAACTTAAAATTAGGAGAAGATTTTAACTGTATATTTGATATTTCTGAAACTACAAATAAATGACCTCTGCATACATCTACCATATCAAAAGTTTTAAATAAGTGGGTAGAATCATTTCATCTTGTAGATACTTTCACATTTAAAGAAGATAAATCTTTGTTGCTTTCCCATCAAGATC
The DNA here is from genome assembly GCF_019279795.1 of Protopterus annectens. Lineage (NCBI taxonomy): Eukaryota > Metazoa > Chordata > Ceratodontiformes > Protopteridae > Protopterus > Protopterus annectens. Next base: position 769,765,019 of record NC_056733.1, read on the forward strand.
ACAGATTTGGTACTCATACTAGAATAGATAAAATATTTGCTGCCCATGACTTACACTCTAAAATCATTAATTTCTCAGTCACTCCCTCCCCCTTTCAGACCACAATTCATTGATCCTAAAACTCTAGAATTCCAGCATATATAACTAAAATTAAAGAGTTTAAACCCTTGTTATTATCTGAATTACAGTTCTTCTTAGATATTAATTACACCACAGAGATAAATAAAATAATGACATGGGACTCATTAAAAGCTTACATATATGGTAAAACCCTAACTTGGTATAAAAAAAATCAGAGAATGAGATTCTGAATTATTAAATCTGCAATCTAAACTTTTGTCAGTAAAAGCTGAAAAAAATCAAAATCATTTGGAGATGAAAAAGAAAGTAGAAGTATTAAATAATAAATACAACAAAATTCTAACACATAAACCTAGTTTAGCTTTAGAAAAACTAAAAATGAATACCTTGACCACTTCTTCCAAATATCTACATAATTTATCTACAAGAATCAAAATACAATCAAAAGCTAATAAGATTAAACATATCTTCCATGAAAAGAAATCGGAAAATGTCTTGGATATAGGTGACATTCTTGATGCCTATACAAATCACTATATGGAACATTTCCAAAAAGAAAATATATATATTGATCAATTAAATATATATAAAAAAAGTTCTAATATACAAAAAATACCAGAAAATTTTAAACTAGATCTGCAAGCACCCATATCCTACAAAGAAATTACAGATACAATAAAAGAGGGTAAAAATAATAAAGCTCCAGGTATAGATGGCATAATTATGGAAATATATAAACTTTTTCCTTCAAAGATACTATCCCTCCTCCATAAAACTATTAGAAATTCAGTCACAAGCTTTAATACCACCCTCTTTGAGATATTCCTTAATCACAACAATCTTAAAGGAAAACACATCCCCAAACCTCTGTACTTCATATAGACCTATATCAAAACCTCATCAACTACTCTACCCTCCATACCTCCCACTACTCTATCTACTTATACCTCTCAATCTAAACAATCCAAATACCTCCACTACTTAACTCAACTTCTAACTTCCATACTTTTATCTGGTGATATACACCCTAACCCAGGCCCAACCCCCTCCTCCTCAATCAATAAATCCATCCTACTTGCATCTCTTAATGCACAAAGTTTAGCTAACAAAATTCCAAATCTCCATGCCTGGCTACTCCATAACAAACCAGACATCCTAGCTATATCTGAAACCTGGCTAAAACCATATGTAAAAAATGAAGAGATATTACCACCCAATTACTCTATCATCAGAACAGACAGAACCCATAAAAAGGGTGGTAGAGTGGCTCTAATCTACTCCTCCTCCCTATCTATAACACCATACAATAAAACCATTCCAAGGTTCAATAATGCAGAAGTAATACTAGCTCATCTTCAGCTAAACAAACATAAATCTATATATATAGCCTCTCTTTACATTCCCCTGGAGACAATGTCCCAATACTCGAAGAAATCATCTCCTGGCTATCAACTAACATCTGTAATGAAACTATAATCATGGGAGACACCAATATTAATTGGTCTTCCATTCAGTCCTCTACTCACCCCCTCAACATCAACCTATACAACTACTCTCAACTCATCAACTCCATAACTAGACCATCCAAAGGCTTCACTAGTGGCAGCATTTTAGACTGGATTTTAGTCTCCCACCCCCACAACTATCCTGACAGTGGAACCCTCCCTGACTCCCTCAGTGACCACCTTCCCATCTTCATGAGACGTTTTCCTTCTCCCTTACTAGCTACTCATACTTACTTAACTACCCAATGTCATAGAAACTTTAACCCTGAGGCTTTCTCTGACACCCTTAAATGACTTAACTGGTATCCTCTAAAAACTCTACCACTTGCAAATGCAACAACTCACTTTAATACAACCTTCCTACATCTCCTAAATATTCACGCTCCATTAATAACCAAAAGAATAAAAAGGAAAGCCACCCCCTGGATTACTAAAAGTACTCTAGCCACCATGCGACTTAGAGATAAAGCCTGGACACAATTCCAGAGGAACAAATCTACATCTAACCTTAATGAATACAAAACTCTTTGCAACTCAGTTAAAAAGCTTATCTCAGCAGACCATCAAAACTACTTTGTCCAACTTCAAGGCAACCATAAAACCAACCCACAAAAATTCTGGAGAGGTATAGCTACCCTCTTAAAACCTGGTACTACAGAAAACCCTAACCCCTCCCCAAATGTACAAGACTCTGATCTTGCTACCCAATTCAATTCTTTCTTCATTGACTCTATTGCCAAATTTACCTCTTCTTTTTCAAATAACAATCTGCCTCCTACCTCCACTTCTCCTCACCCATCTCCCCTCCCAACTTCTTTCTCTCATTCCTCACACTCTCGACCCCCACCATTTGTCATTAAACCTATTCCTACTTCTACTATAAGAAAACTCCTGCAGAAACTAAAACCATGCACCAATGCCCCCGATAACATTCCCTCATACTTCCTCAGCATAGCAGCTGAAGCCATTGCCCTCCCTATCAGCATCCTAATCAACCACTCTATCGAAGAAGGTCTTGTTCCTGAAATCTGGAAAAAAGCTTACATCATTCCCCTGCACAAAGGAGGAAATAATACTAATATTTCCAATTTCCATCCCATTGCCATCCTCTCTCCCATTTCTAAGATCCTAGAGAAATGTATCCACCTTCAACTCCTCCCCCATCTCTTAGACAATAACTTATTAACCCCTACCCAACACGGATTCAGACCCCATCATAGCACTATGACTGCCCTCCTTTCCTTCCTTGAAACTGTGAATAAAGCTAGAGATTCTGGCCTCACTGTATCTAACATCCTTCTCGATCTCTCTAAGGCCTTCAACACTATCTCTCATAACCTACTTCTTACTAAACTAACTAACCTAAACCTCTCCCCCTCTTCCCTCAAATGGTTCACCAGCTATCTCTCAAATAGGCAACAAGCTGTCAAATGGAAAAAGGCCACCTCCTCTTTCCTCATCACCCCCACAGGTGTCCCACAAGGTTCCATACTAGGCCCCCTCCTTTTCAACATTTTCATTAATGACTTTTACTTCTCTATCCCTCTTGCTAATGTTATCCAATATGCAGATGATTCCACAATCATCTGTGCTGCCCCATCCATACCAACTCTCTTAAAACTAACTCAGGATGCTTTCTCTACCACAGAACAATGGATGAAAGACAACCATCTAGCACTCAATGCTGCTAAAACTAAACTTATGATTTTTACCTCCTCTAAAACTAAGACTTTTGATCGAAACTTATTCTCCATTACCAGCCAAAATACAACACCTCTTGAGCTGGTAACTGAAACCAAACTACTAGGAGTTCAAATAGATGACAGGCTCAAATTTAACTCCCATCTACTACTAAACATAAAAAAACCCACCAAAAACTTGGCATGCTCTACCGACACAATCGGTTCCTCACCTCAACTACTAAACTTACTCTCTCTACGTCTTTTCTCTTACCCTCCCTTCTCTATGGAGCCCCTCTTCTAACAAACCTACAGTCATCACTCAAAACCAAACTGTCCTCTTGTTACAATAAAATAGCCAGATTCGCTACTAGCAGCAAATCATCAACCCATCACTGTGAATCTCTTCATAAACTATACTGGCTTGAGCTTCCCAACTACCTCTCCTACACTCAGCTCACCTATGCTCATAAACTCATTTTCCAGCCATCCCTCTGTCCCTCTCTCTCCACTACTTTTAAAATGCACCATACACAAAGGCTTCTCAGATCTAACAATCAAAACCTTATAGAAGTGTACAGACCCCTCCACCCCCCAGGACAATACCTCCTGTCACACTCTCTTGCACGCCTATGGAACTCCCTCCCCCCATTCGTACCACTACTAGCCTCCCATCCTTTAAAAAATCACTCCACTCTCATCTAACTTCCACATGGGAATGCTCCTGCTCCCATCCCTCATAACTTACACTTACTTCAACACTGTTCCCTTCCTTCTCTCAAATCCCAGGTAACAAATTCTTGTTTCCTTCTCTTATACAACTCCTTACTAGTATCCAGCAATTCCTTTCCTTACTGAACCCAACTACTTGTCCAAAAAAAAAAATTAACTTTGATTGAAATACTTTTGATCAGTCTGTTTTACCTCTGTAGTCTTCATGCATTTTATGTGTGTATATTAATCTTAGTCTTGCTTACCTCTGTAATCTTCATGTAATCTATGTTTGTATATTAACCTTTGTGTATTCTGTATGTGGAGCTTTTCTCCCCAGGACTCCATAGAAAACGGGTTCTTCGGGCCCAATGGACTATCCTGGTTAAACATCTGCAAATAAATAAATAAATAAATCACTGTTAAATAATGACTATAAGATATTTATGATAATAAAGAATGAAAATACCACTATCCAGAACAATAAATAATAATTGAACTGGGTTTATATATCACAGACACACACATGACAATATTAAAAGGATAATTTGTCCTATAGATTATGTTAATAAAGAAGATAAAGAAATACTCATAATTGCGTTAGATATACAGAAAACTTTGATTCCCTAAATTGGGACTGTTTATTCAAAATTATGGTGTTATTTGAATTCCCCCCTTCCTTTGTTCATCTACTAAAGAATATATATATATATATATATATATATATATATATATATATATATATATATATATATATATATATATATACAAATAATTTAGCGTATGTTAAGCTAGGTCCTTTCACATTTGAATCTATACATATAACAAAGAGTACTAAACAAGGATGTCCCATGTCACCAATTCTATCTGCTTTGGCTATTGAAATATTGACAGATTCAATAAGTAACAATACAAAAATCAAAGTAGTAGATGTTTATGAACAATGCATTTCCAAAGTAACGCACTTTGTTGATGACATATTATTAATATTATCCAATACAAAAGAGACATTAGAAGAATTAGATATTTTAATTGACACATTTTACAGGACTTCAGGACTCCATTTCAATAAATCAAAATCATTTTTTTATTTTTAAATAAAAAAAGAATTGCAGACAAAGGGGAATCACATTATAGGAAAACAAGAATCTACCTTAAACTATCTAGGAATTGAGTTATGTAAGGATAATAATGAATTAGTCTCAAAAAAACTAAAATAATATCATCAGTGCAATTTAAATCTTTGTGGAAAAGTTTAACAACATAATATTAACATTTGAAGATAGACTACAGTTAATAAAATGGTTTTACTACCCAAGATTCTATATATAGCTTTGGCAATACAACTGTTACTAGAAAGGAATATACTCAAAGAAATAAACTCATGCCTAATAACATTTTTATGGTTTCCCAAAAGAAACAGAATAGCTTTAATACAGCATAATAGACCATGGAAACAGGGAGGATTAAAATTTCCTGATATATAAACATATATAAAAGCATAAATATCTAAAGTAATGGATAAGTCCAAATTATTCTGCAAATTGGAAAGAATAACTAACTGTCTTCTTCTTCTTCTTTTCCTGATTAGGGGTCGCAACAGCAGATCACCTGTCCACTCCTGATTTGCAGTGGAGTTTTACAGTGTTGAGTTGCCAGCCCGGCACCCAACAAGACTCCACACAGAAGGCACCCCAACCAAAGATTGAACCAGAGAACCTCTTGCTGTGAGATGGCAATGCTAACCGCTGCACCACTGTGTCCACCCAAAGAATTACTAACTGCAATATCAATAAATTAATTTGATTTGCAAAAAAAATAAATTCAAACAGATAAAAACAATTTGCCATGGCACATATGTATTAGTATGCAATATAACATAACTAAGCCCACTAAAACTTGTATGATTAATTATTACATTGATTAATTTAGGAAAATTATTAATGCAAATATAGATTTAAAATCTGGTTTGATCTTTTAACACCATTCATAGTTAGAAAGAGCTATCCACATAAAATATACATACATAGACATAATTAATTCCTGGGAGCAGAAAGGATTTGTTTGTTGGTTTCAATGTATCAATGTACTAAAAGTTCTGGATATGCAAACAATAGAAACAACATACAAAATTCCACAACAAGATTGGCTAACTGTGCAAAGCATTCTGACATGTTCACAAGATTTATGCAAAATAATTAGTAAATCTTCATTTAAAGAAATACCTATACTTACATAATACCTATATGAAATAATATGCACTGATTATGACATGAGAAATTATATTTCAAAATTTTACAAGATATTGATAAATTATAAAATAACACCCAAATATTCATTTTTGGAATTATAACAAAAGGACACTCATTACATCTAACTGAAGAAATTAAATCAAATATTTTATTATCAATAAAACATACATCCTTTACACAATACTGGAAAGATTTTAATTGGAAATGCTTGCACAGAGCATTCTTAACTGCAGATAGACTTATTAAAATTAATTCTTCCACAAAGGGAATATGTTGGAAGTGTGAGCAAATACACAATGCAGATTGGAATCACATTTTTTAAACAATTTTATTGAAGCAATATTGATCAGACAATAAACCTCAGAGAAACTGAACAATTTTAAATATATATATAGAAATAAAATTCACAAAGTTCAACCAATAATAAACAACTATTTATATAAACGATCACCATAAGAATAAAATAAATGTACAGATGTATTTACAAATCTTTGAATGTTTATAAGATAATAAAACTATTTTTCTTATAGATTATATATTTTGTTCCAGGAATTAGATGTAGTCTTATTTTTTGTAGATCTAGATTCAATGGTAAGTATTTCCAAGTGACAAACATCAGAAAGCAAATGTTTAAATTCTTGTATTGAGGTAGAGGAAGTAGATTTCTAATTTTTCGTAATTGTCTTTCTGGCAACAGATTATATGGACCAAATTAAAGGGTAATTGGAATTACTAATACAGACAGTAACTGGTGTGTTGAATAAAACCAGAGATTTAGATAATATGAATTTGTCAGTGAAAATTGATTGTAGAAAAAAATTAACTTCTTCCCAAAATGTTTTTAGTACTATACATTCAAAGAACATATGGGACCAATCGGCATTTAATTGTGTTCTACATCTCCAACATATAACATCTTTATTGCTAATTTTACTCAAAGTGAGAGGGGTGATAAATTCCCTATATAAATACTTCCATGTAAATATTCTCCATTTAAGAGAAGATGTAGTTACACTGGCTGATTTAACTATATTTATTTTGTCATTATTCATAGGAGGTTGGTTATTGATTAGGTGATAGTAGTTCCAATGTGTATCAGGTAGTAGATCTAAATCCTTTTTGATAGCTTTATATATGTGTGAAAGTTTATTTTTAGCAGGGGAGATGTTTTGTATTGGTAATATCATATATTGTATTAAACTGGGTATTGCTTGTTTATTTGAATTAGGCAAAAAATTGATTTTGTTTAATATATATTTCCTTCTGTCTTGTAAGTCTAACCATGAACATGACTCAAGTTGGAAATCAGCCTTAAGTGTATCTATTGATTTCAAATTATTATTTAACATCATCTGATACCAAAAAAAAATATTGTTTTTGTTGAAAAGAGGCCATTTTAGTAAATCTGAAGAAAAGAGGACTCCTTGTGAATATGCTATGGGAAAAAGGAGAAATAACCAATCTTTATATATGCTAAATTTAAGAATATAATTTTTAAAGGATTTTAGAAGGAGTGTTAAGTAGTTACTTCTGAAATTCTGAGATGAAGATACTGAAAAATAATCTTTTAAAATCCAAATAAATGGGATATTTACTAAATCCATTTTTTGAGGGATATTATTTTTTATAATATCTATTGCTAATAGCTCAAGTAGAGTTTTCCATTTAACTTGATATTTAATATCAATAAGAAGGGATATAGTTTTAATTACTGATGAGAATGCAGAAAATTCTAAATTTGGCATAGCTATGCCACTGTTATCCCAGCTTCTCATATGATAACTTAATGCAATTCTGGGCCTATTAGGGAGCCATAGGAATTTTTGAAACATTGAATTAATTTTCTTTATTATCAAATTTGGGGGAGGTAATGATAATGACTGAATTATATATAGTAATTTTAGAAGAAAAATAATTTTAATGATTGAAAGTCTTTCTTCCATAGAGAATGGAATTTTATTCCATTTTTTATTAGTTTCTCTATTATCAAAAGACTATTATTATAGTTTAGTTGAATAATATTTTTAATATTATTAGTAATTAGAATACCTACATACAAAATTTGATCAAACTGAGGCAAGTATCTTTTGAAATCATCATGTAAATCAAACGTATTTGGTCCAATTAAAATAATTTGGGTTTGATTATTATGAAAAACTAGGCCAGATGCTTTTTGAAAGAGATTCATATTTTTGAAGAGAGCGTGAATGGAAACATTTTTGTCACCAAGTGTTAGAAGAATGTCATCAGCAAACATCTGTATTTTTGGAGATTCTTTAAGGTTTAATTTATAACGTACAATATCTTTGTTCCATCTGAGTAAGTTGGCCCATGGCTCCTTGATTAAAGTGAATAGTAAAGGGGATAATGGACATCCTTGTTTGGGACCTTTAGCTATTGGGATATTTTGAGAGATACTTGGGCCAATTTTAATGTAAGCTTGACTGCCATTATATATTTGTGAGATCAGATTAATACATTTATTAAAAAAGTTTAGTTATTCCATAAGAATAAATACATAGACCCAATTAATAGAATCAAAAGCACAGTTTATATCCAAACTAATCAATGTTAAACTCTTCTTTAAATGTTTGACAGATTCAATCAGTGTTAATGTTCTTTTTATACTATCATATGAGTTCCTATTCATTATGAATCCTGTTTGATCATTATCAACTAAAATTGGTAAAAATACTTTCAATCTGTTGGTATAGATGGACATGAACATTTTATAATCAATATTAAGCAGGGAAATAGGTCTGTAAGAGGAACAATTAGTAGGATTTTTATTAGATTTTAGTATAGGAGATATAAAAGTATACTTCCAAGAAGGTGTGGTTATGTTTCTTAAAGACTTTGTGAAGTAATTTTAAAGCATTATTAGGTAGTAATTTATATATTTTTGGTATTATACCATTATTACCAGGGGCTTTATTTTGTTTTAATTTGGTAATTTGTATTTGGATGTCTTTAAAGGAAATGGGTTTATATATAAGATTTGTTTGCTCTTCTGATAATCTTTTTTAGTGTATTTACTAATAAAAGCTTTAATGTCCTCTTTAGTGTCAATCATATTAGATTTTTGATTATTGTTTAGAAAGAATTCCCTAAATTCAGTTAGAATATTATTTAAATTCAAGACTAACTTTTCTTATTTGGAGAGAATATCTCATTAATGTGATTAATTTTATTTAGCCTCTTTGTTTTTTTAGCTAACAATTTTAAAGATTTAGGGTTTGTAGAGAAATGTATTAATTTAAAGTTTTCAATATTAATCTTGGTTTTACGATTTAATATTTCCAGATATTTAATGTTTAGAGAATTTATTTATTGTTTCTTATCATTTAAATTTTCATCTTCTTTATAGTTAAGCTTTAAATTATCAAGTTTCAGTTGTATATCAAGTAATTCTTTGTCCCAAAGCTCTCTTTTTTGATAATACCAATTTATGATTCTCCCGTATAAGTATGCTTTTAAAGCATCCCAAATATATATTTCAGAAATATCATTTGTGTTGTTTAACTCTATAAAATTTTGCATTTCTGTAATAAAGATTTTTTTTTAAATCTTCTAATTTTGTTATATAGGCAGGTATTCTATTAATTTGAATACCACAAATATGATTGATCAGTAATTCAAATGTTATAGAGTTGTGATCAGAAAGGCGACAAGTAATGACTTTAGAATTGTTTAGGGAGTCTGCCAAGTTATTGGAAATTAAAATTCTATCAATTCTTGAGAAGGTGTAATGTCTATATATAAAGAATGTAAAATAAAGAGTTAGTCTCAGCAAAGTTATTAATATCTTTCATTCAATAAGAGTCTATAAAATCTTTAAGTAATTTAGCAGATGCTGAAATCCTTCTGTTACCTTTGGAAGTAGAAACTTTATTGTCTAAAGTGCAATTAAAATCTCCAGCAAATATAATATTTCCTTTTGCAAATTGTACTACCTGATCTAAGTGTTGTTTTACCGTATTAGTTCCAATATCTGGAATCCAATAAACATTCACAAAATTATATATTTTATTGTTTATTTCTATGTTGATAGAACAAAACATCCCTTTATTGTCACTATAGACATTAAGTATTTTAGGCATGGGTAGTGTACTGTTCCATAAAATTGCTACCCCCTTTTCTTTTGTGAGAGTTCTGAACTTTCTAGCAAAGAATACGGTTTAATATTAAGTTTGGCAATGTCTTTTGTTATTAAATGGGTTTCTTATAGAAATACTAGTTGAGATTTGTGAAGTTTAAGATATTTAAATAAACTTCCTCTCTTACTAGGATTATTCATGCCATTGCTGTTAATAGAGATTCCTTTTAAAATTGACATACAAGAGATATATTTAGAGAATTAACTCATTTGACCTAAATACTATATTGCCATTGAATCTAGAAGAGATGATATAGGTTAGTACTTTCATTGATTGGAACAGTAAAACTAAGAGAACTATTATTAAAACATTTCCTATTGTGGAGTAAGGGTAAATGTCAAACAAATTGATAAAATACTTAATATTATAACTCAGATTAGTTATATTAGAGACAACCTTAACCCCTCTGGAGTTTAAAACTCCTAATTCAGGTGACATATTATCACCTGAATTGCCTCTCAATCTAGTAGCAACATCTAATCAGCATCTGTCATAAAAACAAGAAAACATTAATCTCTAGAGTTGTATAAGCGCCTATCTCCATTTAAAGGGAGACCAAAGAAATATAGATATAATATGCTAACAATCCTTCTATGTCATTCCATAGAAACATTTACCTTTTTCTCCCCAATACTATACAACTTCACTATTCCATTACATGCAACTCAAATAATTAATAATAATATTAATTTCGATCATACCATTTTACACGGTGGTATACTAATAAGAGTGTTTGGAGTTCATAATATGTCAGATTTTATTAGAGTTAAATAATTTTAAGAACTGACAAGAAAACCAAACAAACACATGTATTTAACTATCAAGTATCTTACTGCAATCTAGAATTTAAATTAAATTAAACTTCTGTAGTGTGCCATTTTTATTATTGATTATCCATAAGAGGTAAAGATATGGAATGACAAATTAAAGTGATTAAAAGGAATATATACCATTAAGTCAACTCATATTCAGATAAAATAGAAACATCTTCTCTGAAAGGAATCAGTTATCAAACTGTGATAATAACATGTTTACTTTTGAAAGTTACTTTCTTCAGTTTACAAGTATCAAAGCTATTATAACAAACTTCTGAAATTAGATATTATATATTACTTTTACTACTTTTTTCCCTCTCCCCACCAACACTACATTATTGTGGACCATCAGCATAGCTAAATATTCGCTTCCTTATACTGTAATGTAATGACGTTAACCTGAGATTTGTACAGTCTCAATTAACTGTATGTGAATAAAAAAAAACCTAGTCAGTTTTAAATAATTACATATTGAATAATGAAGCATCTTATAAAAAAGCATTTGTCCATTAAATCTTCAAATGTAAGGTCCATTGAACATAAATACACTAAAGCGTTTCAACATTCTATTTGCTACATAACTGCTGATGTGCAAGATTAAAGGTCAACTAGTCTTGGCAGTTTCTATATGATGTAACTGGAAAGCGCCTGTTTCTTCTGAAAGAGCACCCGCAGTCTCTCAAGCTTGATTCAACCAAGATTCAAAGCACAAGGATTCCAGCGGGAAACCTGGAGGTCTGGTTTGATTTCCTTGACTTAAAGGGTCAGTTATTAGAGAATCTAAGGTGAAGTTCACTGAAAATCTTGTATTTTTAAGATATATCCATCGAATTTTGTAGAGATGTGGGGCTTATAGAAATTATAAAAATGATATGATGTAATAATAACAGTAATTCTTCATTTTTTTAGTTTCTTTTTGGATTCAACAGTTTTCCATGTACTATTATCAGCAATTCTTTTCAGACTGGGACTAGCCCAATCCATATCTTAATTTTTTTCTAATAGTTTGTTGTTTTTTAGAAAAGTAATGGCTGAGTCCAGATCTTCAAATGTTTTAAATCCATTTTGATGAAAGATTTTCAGCCTGGCTGGAAATAGTAGATGAGTTCTTATTTGATTTCTTTTAAGTTCTTTGATTAGGGGTAGAAATATTTTCCTTTTTGGCATGACAGTAGGAGAATAATCATTATCGAAATGAACAGTATTGTCTTTCATTGTAATTGGTTATTTCCCCCAGGAAGTTTTTAAAACCATTTGTTTGTTATGAGAAGATAGAAATTTCACAATGACAGATCTAGGAGAATTACTTTTGTTACTCTTAGAAGAAACCAAAGACCTATGAGCCCTTTCAGTGCCATAGGATAATGTTTCTGGGAGTTCCAAGATTTCAGGTAACCAAGAATTTCCAAACTTTTCCATACTGTTTCCCCCTATGTTAGCTGGAAAACCAAATATTCTTACATTATTCCTACGAGACCTATTATTGAGGTCATCCACTTTTGATTGTATAAGAGAATTTTGTTTTAAGAGAAATTAAATGTTATGTTCATTTTCTTTAATCCTGCTGTCCATGTCATTCAAAGCAGTTTCTATTCCTGAAATTAGCTTTTTCTGTTGTGACAGATCTTCATGAATGGTGTCCATCTGCTGAGTACATTTTTCTTTGACGTCATCTAGTTTTGAATCCATTTTGTCCATTTTAGTTGACAGCTCTTGACACCTAGTTATTAAGGACTGTAATTCCTTTTTTAGAGATATCTCCTGATGAGAGGCTTTGGTGTAACTCATTTTGCCTTTTGATGCTGAAGATTTGTCAATGAAATTTGACAGGAAAAATTAATATTTATGTAGGAATTTTTATATATTATCCAAATATATATTCTAAAGAATTATCTAGATATACAAAATCCTATACCGAAATAGCTAAAAACAAAAAATCCTGTCAAAATATTTATGAATAGACAGAGCTGAGTAAAAATGCTGTCACTCAGTGCCCATCTTCCCCCTCCCCCGGAATCACATTTTTTTCGACTGCATTAAAATGGTATTAAAAACTTTTTACAAGCTTTATTTAATTAATTGTTTAACTTATCTAAAGCTCTAGTATTATTAAATGTGTACAAAGGTCCTCATTTGAATGAGTCAAATATGTATCTAGTATGGACATTACTTGCAATCTCAAGGAAGTGTATAACGAGAAGATGGAATACAAACACAATACCAACTTTGGAAGACTTCTACAGCCAGTTACTGAAAACCACAGCATTGCTTGAAATTAAAATTAAAGAATTGCCTGCTGAATGGTGCACAGTGACAGTTATCCCACTCCACAAGGGAGGAGCCACCACAGACCCTGGGAACTACTGCCCCATTAGCCTGACAAGCCTGGTCTGCAAGGCCATGGAACGTATCATCATGGAACATATAAACAAAGACATTGATAATCTCCAAACTCTGGACCCCACCCAGTTCGGGTTTGTAAAAGGCAGATCATGTCTCCTAAACCTGATAGACATATTTGAAGCAGTCACCAAAGCCGTAGACAAGGGTAAGGTGGTTCACACAGCCTATCTAGATCTTGCCAAGGCTTTCAACACCATCCCCCACTCTGGAATTATAGATAAACTCACTAAACTAGGTAGAAATCCCTATGTCACAAGATGGGTTTCCAACTGGCTCACTGACAGAACCCACACTGTGAAAGTAGCAGACTCCAAATCCGACTTCAGACCAGTGACAAGTGGAGTACCACAGGGTTCAGTCCTGGGTCCTCTCCTGTTTAGTATCTACTTCTCTGAAGTACCGGCTAACACAGAAGGTCTTTGGCTAACAAAGTTTGCAGATGACTGCAAACTAGGAGTGATGATCAAAACTCCTAACGATGTGGACATCCTACAAAAGGGCTTCACTGAGACAGATGCCTGGTGTCAAAGCCATGGCCTCAAGCTCAATGCCAAAAAGTGCATTGTCATCCCCTTTGGTAAAAACTCTGTAACCATGAACTACAACATAGGTGGTAGTATACTTAACACTGAAAGTGTGATAAGAGACCTTGGGACACAGGTGGACAGTAGTCTCTCCTTTGATAATCACATCACCACAGTAGTCAGGAAATCCTTCTACATGACACACCTCATCACAAAAGGTTTCTCATCTAGAAAAAAGAGGTCATTGTTCCCCTCTACTCATCACTCATTAGACCCATTATAGAGTACGACGCCCATTTTGGTATGTACCTCACAAGACATCTACAACAACTGGAAAGGCTGCAAAAATACCTCACAAAGAGGATTACTGGCCTCAAACAGATGCCCTACGCAGACCGTATCAAAAAACTCCAGCTTTACTCCGTTGCATATCGCCTATTCAGAGGTGATCTCTACCTAACATACAAAGCTATGTCAAACCCAAAGCTGTTTGGACATGCTCCACTTAAAGAAATCCCAATCCCTCCGAGCTACACACTCTAGGGACCTCAACCTTGTCACCACAATAAACAGAACATGCCGGAGGGATAGATTCCTGTCCCAGAGACTTCCCATACTCTGGAATAAACTAGCTATCTATATCAAACAAAGCTCCTTATTAGCACTCTTTAAGAAAAATCTTGATGTTTGGATGGGAAATAGGAAATTCACCCTGGGGATCACCTCTGTGGCTCTGCTCGACAGTGGCACAGGAAAATAATTTTCTTGGGTGGCAAAAGCCAGGGTACCTTTTTGGCTGGGCTTGTATAGGCCCCAGGGCCGATAGCCTAGTACCTACCTATGAACCTGTGAACCTAATTAAGGATTCATCCTAAGTCATTTATTAACAATCTATGGAAAAAAGTCTTATCATTGATTAACACTTTACAATAACAGGACAGATACACTCTGATAACTGGATTGTTATACCTATAAAGTAATTGTATATATTGAGCTCTGTTATAGTGTCAGGCTGATGTAAGTAGTGTACTTAGTTATTTAAGATGTCATATACAAATACTATGGAATTTATTTAACTGTATTTGAAAAATAAAAAAAAATTGAGGAAAAAAATGGTAAACTAGTAATGTTGCAATAGGGAATGGCTGTCAAATAGTCAATAGGTTCACAGTTACTAGGCATCTCATACAAAAGAGAACAGAGTCAGCAGTAAATCACTCCCATCCCACCTTAAATGGCATTACAGTATCAGGACTCCATGTACATGGTGTGGGAGTAGAACTCACAGCCTCCTGTACTAAATGTAAGTGTGCAGCCTGATATGCAATTAACAGTCTTTTCAGATTTCATAGCACAAACACTGATGATGACCATTTACTAAACAAAACAGTTGCACACTGAAAACAAACTTAGCATGAGCAATGGTAAACTTCTCTTCCCATGAAACTCAACAATCCTTGAAAATACGCAGAAACCCAACAGATGTTGAAATTACACAGAGACTCAACAGTGTACAAGAAAGTACAATTTGAAGAGGGGCTGTAAAAGCCCTTTTAGAAGGTCAGAAATTGCATAGCAGACACAGATATGTGCAAAACTATGCCAGGTGTGTACAAAAAGTAATGCAAAATAATATAAAATAATGTTTTTTTCTTAACACATATATTACATTTGCACAGTGCACAGCAGCATGCAAACATGCCGTTATGCAATATATATATATATACATATATATATATATATATATATATATATATATATATATATATATATATTAAAAAGTTTAAAAGCTAAAAATAAGAAATATGTGAGAATAATGCATTATAGGGCCCTGCATGCACTATGTAAAATGGTAGATTTCAGAGGCTGCTAAGGAGGCAGGCCCTGGAATAGTGAACTATCCAAGTTGTGTGCATGGATCTGTATGCAAATGAGTTGGGGTTACTGAATAGGAAAAAAGATCCACTGTATCTGCAGATAAAATCTGTGTAGCCCCAGAACCATGTCTGTCCACAGAAGAGCTAGCTGACTTCAAAAAGGGGTGTGTCACAATATGCTTGAGTGGACTGGAGCTCAGCAGTGCCCGTTTGCAGGGTATGTCACTTAAATAATTAGGGGGGGGTGTCCAGTGCTGCTAAGCTTTGTTTAGCTGCGGGGCACATGTTTTAGCTGGTTTAAGCTATGCTGAGCATGCCCGTGCATGGGTGTGTGTCCAGACTGCTAACCAGTGTTTATACCAGCACTGCGGGTTCACACCCTGTGCTGCAGTGCTTAGCAGGAAAGGCATTTAAAAAAAAAAGGAAATAGCCTGGGAAAGCCAATAATGTATAAATTACTGATAACCCCTGTTCCACTTACACTGGGTCATTCAAAGCCCTCAGTGAAACAACTGGCAGGTGGAGTGCATCAGAGTTAGCCAATCACATTTGCAGCACACCACTATAAAGTATGGATCCACCCTACAATCTGATTCCCCTCCTTACTCTGCACCATTGGAGTACAGACTTGGGAATTTTAACTGACAGAATGCTAGGAGCTGCTGCTGCCGTGATACATCAGTATGTGCTAGAGGCTGAGGTCACTGCTGATACTGCTGCTGACAATAGACCTAGACTGAGAAGGAGAAGAGTGTTCAGGCCCAGGGTAACCTTCCAGGAGCTACGTAAGCTGGAGATTGTAGAGCACTACAGGTTGGACAGGGACATACTACAAGAACTCAGCAAGCATGCAGTCCTCAACTCAGACCCAGTGCCAGTGGAGGGGACCTATCCAAGTGGAATCAAACATATGTGCAACCCTTAGAGTACTAGCTACAGGTACTTTTCAAAGACCATCTGGGGACATGATGGGGGTCTCACAGGCATCTGCATCCAAGGTACTCCACCAGTTCCTGGATGCCATGCAAACATATGCCAGTGAGCACATTTATTTATTCCACGCCCCTGAGCAGAGGGCCAGCAGTATGCATCTTTTCTACCTTGTAGCACACTACCCTGTGGTACTGGGTACCACAGACTGCATTCATGTAGAGTCTACATCAAGCACAAGAGGTATCACTTGATCCACTGCCAGGTCATGTGCAATGCCCAGGGCATTATCATGAATGTGTGTGCTGGCATCCCTGACAGTTATCATGGCTCCCATATCTGACATGCATAACAGCTGTACCAGATGTTTGCTAGATGGTCATCCTATATGGCCATCTACTGGGGGATGCTGGCTACACACTGGAACTGTAAGATGGCTCCCATCAGAAATGCACACACACCTACTGAAGAATGTCATAATGAGGCACACACACAAACTAGGAACATCGTAGAGCATGTGTTTGGGCTGCACAAGTCACCGTTCTGGTCTATTGATATATCATGTGGAGCACTGCAATGCTCTCCAGCCACATGTGCACACATGTTCACAGTATGTGCCATGCTACACAATATGATCCTGTGGAAACAGCTGTGGCAAGATCATCACAGGGAAGGGACAAGGAACTCCCTGAGGCTATCCCTGTAGGCAGATGTGGGCAGATGTAGGCATGCCCAGTATGCGCTGGCCTTGGCAAAAAGGCAATGCATAGCACATGCACTGACAACCTTGGGTCCTAGGGACTGATACCTTACTCTGACTCACATACATAGTAAAAAGGATGCCAGCCACACCACACAACCTGTACCATACCATGTAATGACTGTGTACTGCTTGCATCAGAGTCAGCCCTGAAGCACTGTTATCTCAACTTCTGTATTCACAAGGTAGGTCACTCTCTTTACAACAAATGTATGGGGGTGCTACACTGTGGTAGCACATGTATGGACCTTCTGTGTGTATGCTAGGGAATAGAATGGGCTACTGGGCTACTTGCAGATAACTAACAACTATGTGGGACAACAGGTACTCTGTCCAGTATTGGCAGCCCCATGATATGCATTAGGCCACAAGGCAGCAAAACCAACTGCAGTATGTGAGGCAAATGCCAAACAGTGGGGTCATAGGACAGATGCATGACTGTCAATGCTAGAGTCCCCTATCTCCAACACAGCAGTGTTTCCATACAACTGCAGCAACAGTATGTTTGCAAGGATATAGCAACAGATCACACAATCCCAGGGTAGTCCCAAATAACCTGGCTACATGTTCTATTTCCCCAATATGCAGGGGTCAAAGTGTATGTCTGTCTGATGCTGATAGTGGCAGGAATTAAGTCTCACTTTCTAGTGGCTGGTGTGGCTCACTGGGCTAAGAACATGAACGTGGTTGCTGGTGTTCATGATTTGAAGCTGGCTGCACCTACAACTTTTGCATGTTAGGTACTTCAATGGTAGGAGTACCACAGTCTGTCAATATGTTAAAATTTGTTACTGCAAGAAAGCTGGACAAAGACAGAGACAATGGAGTGACAGGGGACAACACCTATAGGCATTATTCATGCTCTGAGTAACCTAGAAGGTGGCTAGTATAACAGCAGCTTGTAACAAGAGAGAGTGGCAGCAGGATGTAAAAGCCATCACATAATTGTGTCAGTACTTACAACAATTCAGTGCACAGCATTAAGTAGTATATTATTAGAAAAACACAACTGTCTGAGGAGCAGACAGATATATTGGGTGGAACAGTGGACATCCTGCAAAACATGTACAGGCAGAGGTGGGAAGACTGCAACATTGTGTGGGCTGTTACATCATGTACCTCAGTCACAACATACCTACAACCACTTACAGTAGGTAATATGGTCAAATCCATGAATAGGAGTGGGAAAAAGAAAGACTCATATATAAGGAGAAGGATTAACTAGTGACCATACAAATGTAGAAAGTGCAGAGAATAACAGGTTGTGCAGTAGCATGGGTTCCCTGGTGTGTATGGAGTCAGTAACTCTAATGTCTGTCATCAGTTCCTAATGGTAATCTATAATGATTTGCCACTGATGTACCACAAAATCACAATGTTATGTAACATGTGCCATACATATGATGCAAAACCCTGTACAGTCTATGACAATCTGTACAGTCCCTATGTATGAGTCATATATTACGTTCAGCACATAGCCAGGGAAGCCATTGGACAAAATATCAGAGAGGTGCTGGAGTGCTGAATAAGGTATAGTAGCCAAGTGGCTGTAGCACACAAATTCCTGGACTGGAGTACAGATAGGTATGGCCTGGAGTCACCCTGTAAGCAATGACAGTCACACTGGGCGTGCTCCTACACTTAGTTAATTTCAGCCCATGTCTGATGTCTCATCTGGCTAAACTACTGAGATGTGTAAATATCTGTGTGCATACAGATAACTATGTATACATATCTGTCACTCCCAATACCTCTCAGA